>NW_027638008.1:115659-223116 GCF_951216825.1 Electrona antarctica | reverse complement strand
GTGCGTGCGTGCGTGCGTGCGTGCGTGCGTGCGTGCGTGCGTGCGTGCGTGCGTGCGTGCGTGCGTGCGTGCGTGCGTGCGTGCGTGCGTGCGTTCGTGTGTGTGTGTGCGTGTGTATGCACGAGTGTGTGTGTGAGATTAGTTTTTCAGTAAATATCAGCCAGTGGACAGTGTCTATCTATCCGTTGTCTTAAATCTAACCGATGGTTTTGTTCATTATATAAGTGTGTATATGATTATCTATTGCGTACGACGTGCATATGAGGGGCGCGCGTGTGTGTGCGCGCACTTGCGCATCGGTGAATCTGTGTCCAAGCTATGCACTTATATAGGCCATAGGTCTCGAATAAATGAATGGAAATGCCTCGCCATTTAACTTATCATGCACACAGTTAGTTCTCAAATTGGGGTCCCCCCCTCCCCCCCCAAAGTCCTTGATAGGGGGTTTCAAATGGACCCTTAACAGGTCTGTAACTCTGAGAGTTTACAAATGGAACCAAATGGACCCCGTTATGGGGGCCCTTGAAATGAAAAAAGGAAGTTTGACAACCACTGCTGAGGGAAGTCTGGAACACTCTGGTGGGTGGAGCCTGTCGCCCCCCCCGCGACCCAACTACGGATAAGCGGTTTGAAGATGGATGGATGTATTCGCTGACTCAAACGAGCGACCGTCAAACTTTAACTTTGTCTATACCTAAACCTTATGTTCTCGCCCCCCCCCCCACCCCACCCCCCACCCCACCCAAACACTGTAATTATACTGCTCACCCTTTGGTCACTGTACATAACTGCTGTGTAAATAAAAAAAATGTGATTTAAAATCAAAAATCCTCTTTTGATTTGACACCTATATTAAAAATTAATCGGAACTGATCTGGTGTGTCGTGGCGGTTCGTTTCTCACCGAGTGGTTCACCGTCGGCATAATTAATTAACAGGTGGTCCATGGGAAAATGTTTTAAAAATATTACAAAATGTCTGTTTATTGATTTTGATATGGACATAACAATTACATTGCTCATTGCACAGTTGTACAAATTGTAGATGCATCGTTAACAGTGTGTTACAGCACATGTGCTAGTTTTCACCACTTGTCCACAGGAGACTTTTCTAAAAAATACGGTGACAACTATAGTTTAAAAAAACACGTGTTGTTCTAAATAAAATATATCGGAAATATGTTCAATATTTTCATAATGAGATGGGGCCCAAAAGGAAGCACGCACATCTCAAGAAATTCTACAGGTGCTGAACAAATATATATATATTAGGGCATTAAGCAACTAGTTTACTAGTCGACTAGTAAATCCACTAGTCGACCTTGTTGGTACTAGTTGACTAGTTGATAAAAAGTTTTTTTTTTCTTTTTTTTCCCCGATTTTGTAGGCCTCAAGATCAGGTAGATTATAGTTATAGTCACCATGTACACAGTTATGTACAAATATTTATTTCAAAAAGAAAAAAAAAGTTTTTTCTTTTTTTTTTTACATAATAGGTAGTTAAACAACTAGTCGACTAGTAAACTAGGCAACTAGTAAAAATGACTAGAAGTGAATGCCCTAATATATATATATATATATATATATATATATATATACAATGAAAAAGAATGGTTGTTCGCACACTATCAGCTCCCAGGAAACTTTATTTAGGTAACAACGTTTCAACCCTTACGGGTCTTCGTCAGGTATGATATACTTGACGATATATATGCACACACACACACATGGGGCGACTCACACGTGCACAACAGATTGATGTATGCTTGTTGTATGAGATGTATAGCTGATGCAAGCTCCCAATGCATTTCCAATGGGAGTCACATGGTTTGACACAACATTTGTGTTGTATGAGGGGGAGGGGGGCAGTCGAAACACAGCCGAAAGCCATACAACAGCTTGTAGTCCAAAATGTTGTATCAAACCATGTGACTTCCATTGGGGCGGCCATGACACTTACATCTTGCTTACATCTAGCATGCATCAATGTTGTATGCTAGATCGAAAGGTGAGTGAGGCCAGAGAGTGGTGGAAAAAGTCCTCAATTGTTTTACTTGCAATTTAGAACTACTTTGTTACAAGTAAAAGTACGGAATTAAAAATGTACTTGAGTAAAAGTACAAAAGTATTGGCATCAAACTTAAAGTACTAAAAGTACTCATTATGCAGAATGTCCCATTTCACAAGTTCAAAATGTGTACAAAATCTATTGAAAATAGCAGATCTACAAGCTTCAAATGGCCGAAATGTCTAGGGTTGAAGTGGTTAATGTATGTTTTCTAATCAAAATTAAAATCTCCAAAGTAACTAAAGTTTTCAAATAATTGTAGTGGAGTAAAAGTAAAACTTTTGTCTCCGAGATGTAGTGGAGTAGAAGTAAAAGTATTGGAAATTGGAAAGTAAAGTACAAATACCTCAAAATTGTACTTAAGTACAGTACTTAAGTAAAAGTACTTAGTTACTTTCCACCACTGCACAGTGCACACACACACACACAGTAAATGTAAGCATGATAACCAAAATAGGCATATCCCCTGTTTCAATGTGAAAATAAAACACTCTTTTTATGCCTCAAACATCGCAATCAAGAGCTTGACTAGGGCGCAAGAGATCCACTGTAGTAGAAAGTATATAGAAATATATATATATATTTTTTTTTAAGTAGGCTATACTGTGTACTGAAAGAATTAACTCAAGATTGTATAGGCCTAGCACACTGTATGTATACAATAGATACATGTGGTTAAACAAAACGCCAACACTACTTTACATTAGCACAGTAAATATAACAGAACGTACAAGGTGCCTGGCATCAAATGTTGACGGGACGAAATTTCAACCTCTATGCACGACTATCCACTTTTGTTGGAACGTCTGCTAGATACATTTATTTGGTGGTTCCCAAACTGCGGTGCGTGCACCCCTTGTGGTGTGCGAGCGCCTTCTAGGGCAGGGGTTCTCAACGTTTTTGGCCGGGGACCCCCGGAAATGCTTTGGCAATGTCTCGGGACCCCCGCCCCGCCCCCTCCCGACCCCCAATATACATTGACTGCTACAATAACCTTAAAACATTTTGGGCGGGAACCCCTTTTGGTGTTTTAAGCATTGTTATAATTTAGCTATTGAAAAATAGCAGATCTACAAGTTGGTGGCGCGCTACGAGCTTGTAGGTCTGCTATTTTAGAAAAATCGTGAAAAGAAAAAAAAAAGAATCTTTTTTCTTTTTTTTTTTTTTTTAATAATTTGGGGACCCCCTAAAATAATTTGGCTACCCCCCGAGGGGTCGCGACCCACGGGTTGAGAACCCCTGTTCTAGGGGGTGCGCAACATGAAAAGTCTAATGGTGGTGCTATGGTTTTATTCAAAATATATTAACATATTATGCCAATATATGGCAAGTGATGCAGAATATAGCCTATGCTGCATATAGTATGCCATATTCAGGTTCATATAATGTGCATATATGTGGATAAAAAGGAAATATATGTCTCTATATAGCTTATGCAATTTATATTTCCATGTGGGGGGGGGGGGGGGTGCATCAGCTAGGTCGGGAGGTAACAGGGGGTGCATGGCCAAAAAGGTTTGGCCGTGTAATTATTACACGATAATATGATAACTTCCCATCATAATACAAAGTGACGACGGTCCACGTCCTTCCTTTATTTCCTGTTGACGTTGGTGGATTTCTTGGGCTGCGTGTGGTGCGCGTTGGTCTGTTCTCTGCCGTGTGTGTGTTGGTACGCGTTGACGCCGGTGCAGGGCGCACGCTCCTCGGGATGCGCGTACGCCGGGTTGGCGATGGACACCAGACTGGCGAGCCGCGGCTCGACGTGGAGCGCCATTTGCGCCGCGGCGGTGGGGTTGTTGAGGAGCGCCGCCGGGGGGGCGCCGCCGCTCGCCCCCCGCCCCCTCTCGCACTGCCGGTGCAGACAGACGCTCAGCACGGCGGCCGTCAGCAGCAGGGCCGCGCAGCCTCCCGCCAGGACGTACAGCGCGATGGCCTCGCCGTCCCGGGGCGTGGCCACGGGCACGCAGCGCGCGTGAGACGCCGCGGAAGCGCCGTTCCGCGCGCTCACGCACAAAATGTAGGCGTGTCCCGCCTCCAGGCCGAACACGTCGGTCCGCCTGGCCCGGGAGCTCACGCTGGCGTTGCTGACGGCGACGCTCCCGTCCTGTTGTCGCAGCACCCACACCAGGAAGGAGGTCAGGGTGGAGTACGGGGCGCACCATCGGACGCCGGCCGCCCTCGGCCACACCCTCGTGACCTCGAGGGCCACGACGGGCCCGGGCGCCGTGGAGGGGCCGCCGGAACGTGCGCCGGGACACGTGCAGCTCCACCCCTTGGCCTCTTTGAGCTCCGGGCAGGGCTGCTGGAGGTGCACGCAGGGGTCAATGTCGCACAGTGGTGGCTCCTCCTCCTTCACCGTGCTCGAACGCGCCTGTGTTTTGACCGTAGGTTTGCCCGCCGACGCGGGAGGCGCAGAGCTCGGTACCGGAGCGGTTTCGTTTGCCGCGGGCGGAGGGAGCGTCGGAGAAGAGGATTCGATGGGCTGCGTTGTGGTGGGGGTGGAAGGCGTTGGGGCAGTTGGGGGTGGCGTTGGTGTTGGTAATACTCCTGAGGGGATCGAAGACGGGCTACTCGCCACAGTCGTTTGGGCCTCTGCTGGAGGTGGAGGAGAGGGTGTGGATGGATTAGCGTTCGTTGCAGACGCAGTAGGGGTGTTGTTGACCGCTGACGGGGACTCTGTAGCTGCCTCGGGCGTCTGTGCCAAAACCACCGTGGGATTTCTGCAAGCAGATATCAGACAAACAGACCGTTCATATATTATGCATATATTATGATTCAATATAAAGTGCACTTTGGGTCTCAAAGGTCAATAGCCACATCAGGAACAGAGAGAGACAAAGACAAAATTTGTATCTTCTGTTTTTGTAGATTATTGTGTCTAATGTGTGTTATATACGAACAACCACCAAGCAAAATTGTATACAATGTACAGGTGTATATACACTGTTATATATATATGATTTGTTTTATATCTCAAGATATAAGATAATAAGGTGGACATAATGAGCTTTCGCTTCAGCCCATATACAGTACCTTTTCGGTCAATTGTTATCTTGTTCCCTTTTATTTGGTATGTTCAACTGTTTTGTTAAATCATGACCGAGATAAACCAGTAAGACGCCTGAGGGCGAGTGCTGGCGCTTTGGCATGGGGGGGTCAGATCAACATATGGAATGAATTCTGTACTGGCCATAATATATTATGGAGGGTGTCTTGAGTGTACAGGGTTTGATGTGGTCAGATCAATATATGGAATGTCAGAACAGGTCAGCTCCATATATGGAGATCTAAGGGTGGCAGCGGAGGCAGTGTATTGAGTGTACAGGGTTTAATGAGGGCCCAGGTAGGGCCGGGCCTTCATTTTCGGGCCTGTTGAGAACTCTGGTTTTCACCGGCTTCCGGACGCAGCTGCACTAATAACTTTAGGGCGGGCCCGTCTAGAGTATAAATGGACAGGTATCAGTCAAAAGGGAGACATCGAAGAGGTAGGATGGATGGGGAAGAATCAACATATGGAATGTCAGAACAGGTCAGCTCCATATATGGAGTTCTAAGGGTTTGAGGTCAGGTGTAGAGTTGCTGGCCAATATTGATGACATCAGGGATCTCCATCCCTGGTGATGTCACGAGGCATGACCATCCAACCAACCCACTGACGGGAAATGCACGTTTTCATAGTAAATGCGACCACGGTGGCACAGTCGGTAGTGCCTCACAGCTAGAAGGTCCTGGGTTTGATTCCCGCTGGGGGCGTGTCCTCTCCTCCGCGTCATCAGTGCCCATACCCGAGGCGGGGTTGGTGAAAGGGCCTTTCTGTGTGGAGTTTGCATGTTCTCCCCATGTCCCCTAGGGTAGGTACCCTCACATGCTCTCCCCGTGTCCCCTAGGGTGGGTACCCTCACAAAAACATGCAGTAATCCTCCAGTTCCTCCCCCTGATGGAGGGGAAAGGAACTGGTTGGAATAACGTGTTCCTTTCCACGCGCTACGTCCGGCCGGGGAAACTCCCCCCTGTCAGGTGTAAAGGAGCAACTTGGACACTCAGGCATGAAGGAAGCATGAGTTCAAGTACGTTGCTCTCCCCAGGTTGGCGGAGGGTGTGTAGAGCCCAGGATCACGTTATAGATAATTGACACAGGGGTGAAAAATCCCCCATTGCGGCAAAAAAAAGGTCTTTAGACTAACTGTAGCCTACCAGTATTTTATTTGTAGCCTATACTGTTTTTAACTTTGTTAGATATGTGTTTATTTTATTTTACCTGTGTGGGTGAGTGAAGGTTGAATCTGCACTGCGTTGTGTCGGCTCTGGCTCATGGCCAGACCCGGGGTCGGGGAGAGGCCTTGGTCCGTCACCCCGGACGATCATCACCACAGCAGGGGGGGTCGGGGACATCTGGACCAGGTGCGAGGCCGCCGTCGCTGCTGCGGTCCATGGCGTACACGCAGCCAACGTCCAGCAACAGCTCAGCCAAAGGCATGACCTCTGCCTGGAAGACAAGAGGGCAGCCAGGAGCCACACACACAGCCACACAGAGCCACACACAGCCACACACACACACAGCCACACACACAGCCACACACAGCCACACACAGCCACACACACAGCCAAGAGGGCAGCCACACACAGCCACACACACAGCCAATAGGGCAGCCACACACAGCCACACACACAGCCAATAGGGCAGCCACACACAGCCACACACACAGCCAAGAGGGCAGCCACACACAGCCACACACACAGCCAATAGGGCAGCCACACACACAGCCACACACACAGCCAATAGGGCAGCCACACACACAGCCACACACACACAGCCAATAGGGCAGCCACACACAGCCACACACACAGCCAATAGGGCAGCCACACACACAGCCACACACACAGCCAATAGGGCAGCCACACACACAGCCACACACACAGCCAATAGGGCAGCCACACACACAGCCACACACACAGCCAATAGGGCAGCCACACACACAGCCACACACACAGCCAATAGGGCAGCCACACACAGCCACACACACAGCCAATAGGGCAGCCACACACAGCCACACACACAGCCACACACACAGCCAATAGGGCAGCCACACACAGCCACACACACAGCCAATAGGGCAGCCACACACAGCCACACACACAGCCAAGAGGGCAGCCACACACACAGCCACACACAGCCACACACACAGCCACACACAGCCAAGAGGGCAGCCACACACACAGCCACACACACAGCCACACACACAGCCACACACAGCCACACACACAGCCACACACAGCCAAGAGGGCAGCCACACACACAGCCACACACACAGCCACACACACACACACACACAAAGAGGGAGAGAAGGAGACAGAGAGAGAGAGAGAGAGAGAGAGAGATAATCTTTTAGTGCAAGTCTTGAGAAAACTCATGAGACATCTTCATAAAACCACGTTTCACATGCACACAAAGAGAGAGAAAGACAGCGAAAGAAAGAGACAATTGAGACATCTTCGTAAAACTGCCTACACACAACACACGCACGCACGCACGCACACACTCTCGCATGCACAACGCACACATGCACGCACTCGCACACACACACACACACATGCACGCACGCACACACTCAAACCTGTGCTTACCAGGATATTGTCTTTGCCATAGAATAGATCCTCTGAGTTCCTGGTTATATTGTACTGTATGTTTGAAGTCAACACAGAACACTACAGAGACAGAGTCCAACAGTACCGACCAAACTCTGTCTGTGCTGAGAGCTCTGCTGTGCTTTATACTGCTGGCAGCCAAAGGAATGAGGGAGCTGCCTCAAAGCATTCACGCACACACACACATAATACACACACACACACACACACACACATAATACACACACACACGCACGCAAGCGCGCACACACACAGGCAGAGGGAATCTTAGCACATCTTCATAAAACTTCATCTTCACACACTAACACCACCTGCAACACACACACACACACACACACACACACACACACACATTGCATGCATTGTTTCCCCTCACATACTGTAAACTCAACCCATATGCGTTTCATGTACATGTCGGAGGCTGATGGAGGGCTGCTGTGCAGAGGTGCAGGAACCGGTTCTCAACCTGTGGGTCGGGTCCCCACGGGATTCTGGGGGGGTCCCCCTCTGCTGTGCAGAGGTGCAGGAACCGGTTCTCAACCTGTGGGTCGGGTCCCCACGTGATTCTGGGGGGGTCCCCCGGGATGACAGTAAAGTAACAATTTAAGGACTTCTAAGAGCTTAATGTTTTTTTTTGTGGCTTTCGCCTTTATTTTATATTTTGTATGGAGGGACAGACAGTAGCCTGACAGGAAATGGGGGAGAGAGATGGGGGGAAGACATGCAGTAAAGGCCGCCGGGATCGGGAGTCGAACCCGCGGCACACTGCCAGACTGGATTACCAGCCAAGGTGCCTGGACCACTGAGCCACGGCCCAGGCCTAAGAGCTTTTTTTAATATCTCCAAAAAAAGAGAGAAAAGAAAAAGACCACTACTACTACAACAAAAGTAATTTACAAACTATACTATAAATGCATGGTGAAACGTTGGCCAAATTGGCAAATAATAAAAGGAAGAGTGAGGCTTGTCAAGGTGGGGGTCCCCAGTTCAAATATGATTATTTTGGGGGGTCGTGTCCTAAAAGTTTGAAAACCACTGAGATATGCAGTTGTGGAAGAAGTTCACTATTCAGATATACTTACGGTAGCAAATGTAAAAATGTTCTTCATGCAGAATGCCAATTCCAAATCATATAACCTATCATGTTACATTGGACTATAAGTATTGTTTATTAACCACTTAAGACCTATTTCATAATTTGGCTTCTTTTGAAAATAGCCTGCACATCGGCTTTGGAAGAAATGGGAATACTCAAATAAAGTAACGGTATATATAGGCCTACCTTGATATTGTACATTCTGGGCGGGAACCCTTTTGGTGTTTTAAGCCCTATGTTGTACTTTAGCTGTTGAAAAATAGCAGATCTACAAGCTCATAGCACAGCACTGAGTGCCGCGCTACGAGCTTGTAGGTCTGCTATTTTTGAAAAATCGTGAAAATGTGCCTCAAATCTTTGAATATATATATATATTCTTTCAGAGCGTTTTTAACTCAAATCTGTGCTGCTGGGTGCTTTGCTGGGTGCTTTGCCCTGGAACAACATATTTTCAGATGGGGGTCGGAGGCCAATTACATATAATTCTGGGGGTTCTTGACATGAAATAGTTTGAGAACCACTGACATAGAAACATGCGTTTTTTTCAGAAAACCGTCAGGATTTAGAAGACATTTGTAGAATCGTCCTCAGGTCTAAATGGATTAAGTGCATACTTGAGTAAATATACTTGGATATATACCTTACACACCCCTGCAGTCAGATATGGACGGAACACAGTGATGGATTGTTAAAGGAGTTCCTCCGAGCAGGTTGCCTGGCAACAGGGGTTACGGTGTGGTCGGCGTACCAGGCGCCCATGGCCTCGCATGCATGCTGCAGAGCAGAGACCATCCATGAAGGCCTCTGCATATCTGAGAGCCAGCTCATGCTGATAAGACCTGGACGCTGCAGTGAGAGGATTCACACTCAATCAAAGCACGCACGCACGCACACACGCACACACACACACACACACGCACACACACAGACACGGGTGTTTGCATTATCACCATACTTGTGAGGACATCGACGTTTTGGGATTTTGTTTTACCCATTTAGGCCTGACGTCGAAATAAAAAAAAAGTCTTCTGAAAGAATATAATATATATATTCAAAGATTTGTGCCGCATTTTCACGATTTTTCAAAAATAGCAGACCTACAAGCTCGTAGCGCGCCACTCGGTGGCGCGCTATGAGCTTGTAGATCTGCTATTTTTCAATAGCTAAATGCTTAGTTAAAACACCAAAAGGGGTTCCCGCCCAGGTTAACTATACAAGCTTGTTTCGTAGCTAGCTTGTAGATCTGCTATGTTACATAATTATGCACAATACTGGCGCACACAAGTAAATATATATAAATGAGGCATATACTGTAATACTAACCTCGATCCCATAAACCTAAGCATGAAGTGTCTAATAATCCCAAATTCCCAACCCCATATAAACCGCAACCGGATTATTTTCCTAATTGTATAAGGCTAAAACATAAAACAACAGCGTTTATCTCAAGAGGAACAGGGAAATTGTCTTCCTCACAATGTGACATTCCTCAAATATTTGGCCCTCACAAATACAGTATAGGCTAGTAATACAGACACACGCACACTCGCACGCACGCACGCAGGCACGCACAATCTTTACTGATGCCACATGCCAGAACATAAATCCTGAGTGTTAGATTAACGCACCATTTTCACTACATGTACAATGTATCATGATACTCCAGACCCACACAAGCAATCCACAATCTATGACGCCACAAAATATTTAAAAAAAAATCACACCAGTGTGAACTGAGTGGTGTAAGGTCTTATATAGCCTGATCAGCTGTGGTCTGTAATGTCTGACGTAATGAAATCACACCCGGGTGAACTGGGTGACCGTAGCAACCATGCTCATTTTTTGAGCACAGACAGACAGACACGTAAACTAACAATCACACCCGTGTGAACTGAGTGGTGTAAGGTATTATATAGCCTGATCAGCTGTGTTCTGATGTAATGTCTGACGTAATGAAATCAGCATCAACCAATCAGCATCAACCATGCTCATTTTTTTTGCACAGTACTAACAAAGCTAGTTGTAGGAGTGGTTTACACCACTCAACAATTGAATGATGAAAGACAAAAATGTCCTTGAAGACTTATTTTGATCAGAGAACCAGCAGGAGCAGAAACAAACACTTTATCAAGTATGATGTTCAAACAACAGCACATGGTGCTTTGACACACACACACACACACACACACACACACACACTTATGCCATGTTGGAAGCAGGCTATATGCTCTCAAAGCCCATATTCTATTATAGTGACAGCCAATCTACAAGCTAGTCTTCAGTCGTTTAGAACAGTGGTTTTCAACCAGTGGTCCTTGAGTGGGGTTCCAGGTGGTCCCCAGCTAAATTATGGGAGAGTTGGTATGACCCTTATACATTTTTTTTACTCTTGAGAGCGCGTCCATTTGGTTTCATTGTACGCTCTCAAGAGTTACATTATTGTTAAACATATGCATCTGCATTACTTCATTTATGAGAAGTCTACACAATTAGATAATTACATAGAAGAATTGTTATTTCGATTAACGTTTGCCAAAAGCATGGAATTGTAGACAAAATCTTATCAAACGAGTCGACAACAAAATATTATTTAGTTTTGGGTCTGATCAAATCTCATCAAATGGTGGTCCGTGGCTCAAAAAGCCAAATCAAATTATGGAGCCTTGAAATGAAAAACATAGGGTTGAAAACCACAGGCTTTTAATAGACTCATTAGTATAAGATTTGTGTCACCTGGGAGCCCCCCCTCCCCCCTCCCACCACTGATAGGAGGTCTTCCTATCAGCTCCGATCATCAATCAGCTCAGCTGCGTGGACGACAAGGACGCGGGGGATTTAAAATTAGTCAACACAGGAATTGGAAGTATTTGTTTTACTCTCTTGGAGGCCTGGCGGCGGGTTGTGAAGAAGAGCACAGTTCACGCAATAGGCTAAATATGGCGTCGTCTTTTTTAGGCATGTGTTTGTTTCTGAGCGTATTATTATTCTTTGTAAGCGTCCGTGGTGCACTCTCAGTCTCGAGTGTCGTGGAGGACTCGAAGACTCAAGAGCGCTTGTTTCTACATTCCCTGGGTCTCTCCGGGCGGCCGAAGGCTGCCGCCAGAGTCAGACACCCCCGTAGGGTGCCCTCCGTGCTGTGGGGCATGTTCGGACGGAGCACCGAGAAGAAGAAGGACCACAACGAGGCCAGACTAGACAGCGACGCGTGCATGGTGTCTGAATATGGAGTCCGGGGGAATATCATCCGATATGTGCAAGATCAAGGTATAGCCTTAGCCCAAACATTTAGACTCTCGTAGAGGTTTTTTTCGATTCGTCAGAATAGTATAGCCTCTTTGTTTGTGTGGTTGATGAAATAACTTCTGGTGGTTTTGATTGAAGTATTTATTAACAGTTTGCAGAATTACAGTAGCCTACATTTCAAGCACAACTGCTCAATACAAGACTGTTAACTGTGGACGACATCATTGATTTAACAGTTTGCAGAAATCCAGTACATTTCAAGCACAACTCAAATACTCAATACAAAAAACTGAGTGGACCACACCATAAAGCACTACACTTAACTTACAAGAAGGTCCACAGTGTTCAATTCATCATTGATTGATTGAAGTATTAACAGTTTGCAGAATTACAGTACAATTTCAAGCACAACTCAATACAAAAAACTTAACTGTGAGTGGACGACCCAATAAAGCACTACCCTTGTTTACAAGAGGGTCCACCTTGTTCAATTCATCATAACATTTAGAGACATACAATTTGTATACACACTATATTTGTATGATACAAATATAGTAATATACACTTCTATATAGCCGCAAAAAACAGTAAATCATCATAGAGGAGGTAAAAACTAAAAAGAGAAAAAGAAAACATGCACAGTGCAGGTAGTGGCATGCACAGACATTTAGAGGGGCAGGTGCTCAAGTGAAAAAAGGGCACCTTGTGCAGCGCGTGGAACCGGCTGGTTGCCTCAATAGTGTGAGATTTATAGATGTTGGGGCCTAAATAATTAGAAGCTTTTAATAAAGAATTGATCAATGTCACCATGGTCCACATACTGTACAGTGTACACTGTACCAAAAAAAATAAAAGGGCACATTGCTGTCCAGAGGGAAAAGGGCAGGGGGGGAAAGATTTGCCTCCAGGATATGGAAGGTAGGTAATTTCATCTTTTCGTGTGATAATATTGTCACCCACTCTAACCAAGAAGCCTATTATTATTTGATCCAAAGAGAATGGATTCAGTTGGTCCCAAATTTGTGATGCATTGCGAGCTTGTCTTATCGGCTGTTTTCAAATGGCCGAAATGTAATAGTAATAATTAGGGGGCCTAAACAATGTGGGCCTATAGTCACACACACACACACACACACACACACACACACACACACACACACACACACACACACACAATTACGCAATTATACAAGCTCTGGTAGAGAAATACTTAGTTTGTATAGTCCTAACTGGTTTCCAAAAACCTCGACATGAGGTATTTGGGCCTCCAGGGTCCTTGAATGTTGGACCCCCAGCTCCAGGGGTCCTTGAATGTTGGACCCCCCCCAGCTCCAGGGGTCCTCGCTTGGAGAAGTTCCAGGGGCTCCCCAGCTAAATGATTGATTGGTAGAACCAAGTTGACCCTGGCAGGTCTGTAACTCTGAGATAAACACTGAGGATGTTACAGTGTAGATTGTGTTTGGTTATAGAGATAACATTTGTATCAAACAGGCTTTCGTGGCTTAATTCATATCAAACTATGATCCCTGAAGTTAAAAGGTTTGAGAATGTAATACATTAACCACTGATTCAAGCTTGTGGCATTGTAATTTGGAGGATGTCATTGGCTGAAATATTTCAAAAATGGTAGAAAAATCTAATTCCAAATGTTCAAAAAATAGAAAAAATAGCATTGCATCGCCTTGTGAATGTTATGCGAGTTTCTATCAGGCTATCTTAGCTATTTGTTGTATGACGGAGTATACCACTGAAGTGGTTAATTCCAATGATACCAAGTTAACCCATTTAGACCTGAGGACGATTCTACAAATGTCTTCAAAATTATGACAGTTCTCTGAAAAACCCATGTTTCTATGTCAGTCATTCTCAAACATTTTCATGTCAAGGACCCCCAAAAATATATGTAATTGGCCGCTGACCCACATCTGAAAATACAGTACACAAAATAGCGTGGCACTCTGTGCCGCGCTATGAGCTTGTGCTATTTTTCAATAGCTAAAGTATAACATAATGTTTAAAACCGTACAGAAAATGGGTTAAACTGCCCATAAGGGGTTTTGTCTCAACAACACTGCTGTGGGCTATTATTTATAAATGTTCTCCTCATCAAAGTGACTCATGTATTCCTCCATAACGTCGTGCAGGTAGGCTGGTGTCTGGCTGGGGAAGCAGCTGCCAGGGCTGCGTGGAGAAACACCTCTTCTTCAACGTGTCTGTGCTCCAGGCCGTGGAGCAGCTCTCCATGGCTCAGCTGGAGATCAAGTTCCAGTGGGACTCCCCTCCTCACCACCCCTTCCTGGAGCCCCCCCGCGCCCTCGGCGTGTCCCTCTACCAGGTCCTCCGAGCCACGCTGAGGGGAGCGAGTCACGAGGTGAACCGGAGGCTCCTCCTGGCGCAGTCCGTGCAGCTCCAGCCCGAGTCCACGTCGCTCACGTTGGACCTCACCTCCCTGGCGGAGAGCTGGCGGAAGCCGGGCCGCAACTACGGTCTGCTGTTGGAGTTGCAGCCTCCGCACGACGGCGGCGCCGCAAACCCAGAGGAGCTCCTTCCGTTTCACCCAGGTTAGAGACGGGAATTATCGATTTAATGCATTAATAGTTAATTGATATGTTTTGATAAGCTTATCGATTGATTAACCGGTTAGTTGATAAGTGGCGTTTGTGGTTTTTGGTGGTTTCTTTTTTGGGGGGGGAATCTTAATTTCCCTCAATGTCTAACATAAAAATCTACACTTTGCTGATATAGAGAGAATACAAAAGGCATATTATTATATTCCTTAATCAAAGAGTTATTTGACCATTTGCGATACAGGGCCAGGCAGTGGCATCTTTGTATGAGAAATTGAATCAAATTAAAAGTGTACTGTCTTGTCTGTCACATCACATGCAAAAGCAGAGACGTTTTGCTTTATTAGTTTATTAACTGTTAAGTTTAACCGACTCATTTCTTAACACTTTGATTGCTACAAGATCTCGACAGGCCTATTTGGATGTTGCTACCGTTTAACATTGCACAAAGGCCTTGTTCGGGGGCCCACAGCAAAATGTTCTCTTATAGCGAGAATCACACGCATACATCAAAAGAAAGCTGAACTTGTCCACTTCAATTTAAAAAATACATTTTGATTTTACCATGTTCCATTCTGGAGATATTGACCTTTTTGCAACACCTGCATTTGCCTGGAAGTGGTTATCTTGAACAGCGAGCAGAGTTATGGATGGTTTAAAGTCAGAGACATTGACAGGCAGATATAAAATTGAACCCAATAAATATCCTATACACCGAATGAAAGCCCTGAATGTGTACTTTTACGAGGAAAAGAGTAAACTTTGATCCCATGTACAGTTAGACAGTAATTGGTTATTGAATGCAGCTTGTGCCCACCAGATAACTTCAGAGAAGACATGGACGTGAACTCCTCAATATTCACAAAATAAGGCCTATAGCGACATATAAATACTATATACCGTATGAAACAGAAGACTCTCTGCTTTCATAAGAAAAAAACTTCTACTGTAGTAATAATAAAAATCACACCCATGTGAAGTGAGTGGTGCAACTCTGTCCCATATTCTGTTCTCTGCTTATTCAATACAGCTCGCTATATACGGACTGAGGCAGAAAGTCATGTAAACCTTTTATTTACAGTTTGGTCTGTAAACTTGTTGCACCGCGCAACTGTAGAGAACAGTTGCACCGCTCACTTCACAGGGGTGTGATTTTTATTATTACAGTAGAAGTTTACAGACCAAACTGTAAATAAAAGGTTTACATGACTTTCTGCCTCAGTCCGTATATAGCGAGCTGTAGTGAATAAGTACAGAACAGTTGCAACGCTCACTTCACAGGGGTGTGATTTTTATTATTACAGTAGAAGTTTACAGACCAAACTGTAAATAAAAGGTTTACATGACTTTCTGCCTCAGTCCGTATATAGCGATCTGTATTGAATAAGCAGAGAACAGAATATGGGACAGAGTTGCACCACTCACTTCACATGGGTGTGATTTGTATTATTACTACAGTAGAAGTTTTTTTCTTATGAAAGCAGAGAGTCTTCTGTTTCATACGGTATATAGTATTTATATGTCGCTATAGGCCTTATTTTGTGAATATTGAGTACGGGTCCATGTCTTCTCTGCAGTTATATCTGGTGGGCGCAATGTGCATCCACCCAGTAACCAATTTATGACAGACTGTACATGGGATCAATGTTTACTCTTTTCCTCGTAAAAGTACACATTCAGGGCTTTCATTCGGTGTATAGGATGTATAGCATATTTATTGTGTTTATTGTTATATCTGCCTGTCAATGTCTGACTATAAACCTTCATAACTCTGCATCCTTTAGATGATGATGATGATTCACTGCTTTCATTGTTTTGATCGCAGTAACATTGGGGGGGGGGGGGGGGGGTCATGGGCACATTGGGCAGCAAAAGTCTTGATCGTACGGCTATAAAAAGTCCCATTCCACCGTTCGGTTCAGAACTATAGTATAACGGTGAGACGCGTTGTCATCATGAGCTGATTTTGTTTTTCAAGCTAGTATAGGGAACATGCCTGGGCATGCACGGTTTAGGACGCGGAAAAGTTCGTTATACATTACACCCGGGTCGATTACGTCCCCGACGCGTTCATTGCGGTCTTATCACTACAATTATAATGAATAAAAAAGCGTTACAATCACACGTCTGAGCGATCTCCGATTATGACGGCTCTGCATGGCGATACGTGATCCACCAACGGTAGACTGTCTGTTGTCATGGCGGCCCCTCTCGATACTGTAGTTCGTTTGTTAGTTCGTAGTATTGTAGGCTCGGGGATCGTTTGGTCGCTACAGTATGAAGAAGTAAACATGCATCTGTCCATGTGTGTTGCCGATCTGGTGCAGAATCTGCAGATCATGTGTTAGGCAGCGTAACAGCGTTTCGTATGTTTTTTTCCGAGACATGAGCCCCCATCTCGCAAGGCCCTCCTCCTGCAGGAGAAACAGGAGGGGAGGGGGGAATCGAGTATAAAAGCCAATAGGTGGAGGAAAGCCTGGTGAGGCGAGGTTAGGTGAAATTTGATTCTTTTCACACACGGGCTACATCGGCATGGGCGCATCCATTCTACACTGGTTTATACACGTAAAGCGGCCCGCCCTCCTGTTTTCAGGAGGGGAGGGGTTTTTTTTTTTTTGGGGGTTTTTTTCTGATCACGTGAGCGGGACTAAGCAGCAATGATAGGGCGATGGTTCTTCATTGTCCGGGTGGGTAAAAAGATGAATGAAAGTATGCTATAAAAAAGTGATTGAAACGTATTGATACGTGATCCGCACCCGACGTTTGATTAATTGATAACGTATTGATACGCGATTCGCGTCGGCTGTGTTAACGGCGATTAATCGATTAACTATTAACATCCCTAACCCAGGTAACTCCCTTCCGCTGGAGCCGCCGACGTCGTCGTTCGCCCTGCCGGAGATCCACGTCTCGCTCGTGGCCGTGTCCCTCAACCCCCAGCAGTGCCGCTCCCGGCAGCGGCGAAGCGCCGCCGCCCTCCTCCACCTCCCCGTGACGCCCAGCAACGTGTGCAAGCCGCGGCGCCTCTACATCGACTTCAAGGACGTGGGCTGGCAGGACTGGATCATCGCGCCGCAGGGCTACATGGCCAACTACTGCCACGGCGAGTGCCCGTTCCCGCTGAGCGAGAGCCTCAACGGCACCAACCACGCCATCCTGCAGACGCTGGTGCACTCGCTGGACCCGCACGGCACGCCGCAGCCCTGCTGCGTGCCCGTCCGCCTCTCGCCCATCTCCATGCTCTACTACGACAACAACGACAACGTGGTGCTGAGACACTACCAGGACATGGTGGTGGACGAGTGTGGTTGTCGATAAATGCCACGTTACTGTTTACTGTTCTATTAAGTAGCATGGGCTCAGTAGCCTGGGTTCCTGCCTGCTTTCCGCGGGTCTGAAAATGTCACGAAAGTCGTGACATTTTCAGATCCGCAGAACGCAGCGAACCCTGGCTAATGGGTTCAGTGGTCCCCCAACATTCTGTTGGGTCTTATTATTCAAAAATGTTGTTCTTTAATGTGTACAAATGGATCCAGAAGTGCCCAATTGGTTACATTTTGTTGAATCTGAATTACAAATGAAAAAAAAAAAACATACATTTTAACAGTTTGATTAGTTTAAAGAAGTAGTTTTAAGAAATAATTTGTTTGGAACGAACTTTTGGAAATGTGTGTAATGTGAATTCTAATGTTATTTCTAATAAAAATAATAATTCTATAGATTTCAGTGACATGTCTCCTGCTGTTACTCAGAGCAAGTTACCATAGAAAGCACTCAGTGGAGCATGAAGCATGGCGTCTGGAGCTGGTCCCCATGGGCACCAGAGAATGACTTCCCACTACTAATGATGATGAATTTATTTATATAGCACATTTCTAGACAAAGTCACAGAGTGCTTTACGACAAAAGATCAATCCATGCAATAGCAGGCATAAAAATACAAAACATACATAATACAAAAGTGACAATTAAGAAAAAGCTTTAACATAATAAAGGTGGGTTTTCAGGAGAGATTTAAACGTGGATACTGATTTTCTTTTTTGCACATCTTAGGTCAGTAGGTAGGGCATTCCAGAGCGTGGGGGGCCCGGGTTGCAAAGGCCCTGCTGCCCTTAGTGACAAGCTGAGCGTAGGGTTTCTGCATGTCGGAGACATAGCTAGGAGTCTGGCTATTCAGGGCTTTGAGTAAAAATGTAAAATAAATTCTGAAACTAACGGGTAACCAATGGAGAGTAGCTAAGATGGGCAGCTGAGTTTTGTACTAATTGTAGTACAAAACTAATGGATAGGATAGTAGTAGCAGTTAGTAGCCATGTTGCCCATAGGGCAGGAGCCTATACTATATCCTATTGTTGTAAAGGCTCATACATAGTCTGGATTTTCGGTGGTGAGGTGACCACCGAACTACAACATGACGTCACTGAGCCGCGGTGAAGAGCAAACCACCGCCCCAGTTTTTACTCACCACCACTCCACGTTCTTTCAGCTCCGTTGGTCACCACCACCGGAGCGGTGGTCACCTCACCACCGAAAATCCAGACTATGAATGAGCCTTTAGATTCAAGAATGCGCCTGGACATGACGCTAGTATGTCCCAGCCCCAGAGAGACTTGACCCCAATCCGGCCCTTGATGCCGAGTGCCAAGCATGGAGGCATTATTGGGTCCCTATATTCAGCTATAGGCCTAGTGTGTAGATTTTTGTCCTGACACAAACATGAATTGCCATTGACAATGAATGGACAATTTACGTTGCATGTGTTTGAGCAAATCTACATGATAAGAGCGGGTGTGATTTTTTTTTTTAATAGTCTTTGATCTGGCCGGGGGATTGAATTCCGAGCTCCCAATCTCCGGGCGGACACTCTCTGCAAGGCCACTGAGCTGATTGGGTTAAATGCATATACATAATTGGCTAAAGTGCCTATAATCATGTTATTTTTTTTAAAGTTGTGGTCATCTCAAAATCGACAATGGAATGCATAAGTATAACTGTACAATACATTCTATAACATTAACGCCACTACTATACTAATTTTATACAGAACACATTTTACATAGAACATTTTCTTTCAAAGGGAATATTGTTTTGTTTTACTTTTGGTCACAAGGGGGCGCAAATTTACCATAGCTGTGGTAATATGAATAAGTTACTGTTCACCTGTGTTTCCCATTGATTAGTAGATTTTGTCCCAAGTATGAAAGAAAAGTAAGGTGCACTGTCTCTCTCTCCGTACGAAAATCCTTGACATGGCACCACTTTTAAACAATGATAGCTTGTGAGTACCGATATTTCTAGTCAAATCTGGGGGGGGTGATAATGACACCAGACTTATTCTGAATGTATTCATCATAATCTTTAACCTATATCCACATTTCATCTGCTCATCCTTCTCCTTCGTTTGTCTTTTGTTCAACATCTGTTGAGTTCTTGTTGTCATGGCTGGCTGATTTGTTCTCTCTCTCTCTCCCTTCGGACCTCTGTCTCCCACTCTCACCTCCGTCCCCCGCAGCAGGTCGACACTC
This sequence comes from Electrona antarctica, assembly GCF_951216825.1. Classification (NCBI taxonomy): domain Eukaryota; kingdom Metazoa; phylum Chordata; class Actinopteri; order Myctophiformes; family Myctophidae; genus Electrona; species Electrona antarctica. The sequence goes on along the minus strand of NW_027638008.1, from coordinate 202,970 downwards.
ATCTGTCTTCATTTCACCTTCCATTCTATCGTCTCCTCTAGTGTGTCCTCCACCACCAGAGTCTTCTCCTGTTCCATCCTCTGCTCCTTCCGCCTTCACCCCCTCCATACACTGAGCTTCTTCCCGGCTCTCCTCTTTCGCGTCCTCCCCTCGTCCTCGCATTTCAACCTCCTCTCCATCTCCCTCCTCTCTCTCCCCTTCCACCTGCCCTCCTCCCACCCCTTCATCATCATCTCTCTCCCTCTCTCTTTCCCCCTCTCCTCCTCCGTCGTCCGTATTATCTTCATTCTCGGGTGGAACTTCATGACACTCCACTTGCAGCTCCAGCAGCGCCACCCGGGCCAGCATCTTGGCGTTGCTGGACTCCAGCTCCACCATGAGTCGGGCCAGTTTGGTCTGCAGAGCGTCCATGGCGTCCTCCAGCCTGCTCACCTTGGTCTCCGCCTTCTCCGGCGGCCCCCCACCGTCCGCTGCCCCCTCCACGGACTCGTCCAGCATGCCCATCTTGGTGAGGATCTGTCGGCCCTTCTCCTCCAGGTGGCGTTTGGCGGCGGGGAACTCGGACAGGACGTCCGTGAGGTCCTCCTTGGACAAGCTGAAGAGGTCAGAGTGGCCGATGCTGCGGATGTTGGCTGTGCGGCGGTTGCCCGATTTGTTGCCTTAAAAAAAAAGGTTAGACCTGAAGTTAGACCTGAATCTGAAATTTAGAAAATGTCTTCTAAAATCCTGACAGTTTTATGAAATAGGCTACCTATGTTTCTATGTGTCAGTGGTGCTCAACCCTTTTCATGTCAAGGACCCCCAAAAACTATATGTAATTGACCGCCGACCCCCATCTGTTGTTCCAGGGACCTCCCCCAGAAGCAAAGATTTGAGTTAAAAACGTTTTTTTTTAAAGATTTGCGGCACATTTTCACGATTTTTCTAAAATAGCAGATCTACAAGCTTGTAGCTCGTAGATCTGCTATTTTTCAATTCAAGTATAACATAATGCTTAAAACACAGGTACACGTTATGGTTTGTTTACCACATGTATCCTAGCGTGCCTTTTGGGCATGTCATAGTAAGAGAACATTGTGCAAAAAATAGCAGATCTGCAGTATAAGCTCACATTCTGTCGCAACGTGACCTTGTTGTAATCAGCAATTTTTGCTAAAGGGATTTTATGTGTAAGGAAACAATGGAGGGGGCCAATATAGACCCCTGTGGGACACCAGTCAACGATCGAAGTACAGTATAGGCTACAGTATATGGTTTAAGTAAATGTATTCAAACAAAACTGCACTGGTTACTTAAAAAAAAGCATTGTATATGATGGCCAAACCTGCTAGTGTTATTACAGTACTTTACCTTTGATGTTGATGATACTAATCTCCCCAAAGAAATTGCCGTCACTCAAGACAGCAAACGTTGTGACCCCATCGTCTGCCACTACTCCAAGTTTTCCTTCTTTGATGATGTACATTTCATGGCCCACGTCACCTTTCTTGCAGACATACTCTCCTGGACTGTAGACCTGCAAGACCCAAGGCAGACAGCGGTGTGAGATCTTTAAATGCAGAATTAACAAGTAAAGATCCTTAATATGAACTGTTGACAAAACGGAAATAATTATTAAACACCACAGATCTTAATAATGCCAATAATGTCCTGGGTGGGCTCTCCAACTTAACTTAAAGTAAAGTGAAGTCAAGACAATCTTATTTATAAAGCATAAAACTTATGTATACATGCAGCCCACCTCCACAACAGAGCCATACACTCCAAAAGATACACAAAGAGAGAGAGAGAGAGAGATGTTTTTTTCAATAAAGAGAGACAACCCCCCCCCCCCCCCCCCCACATAAGCAAAGATTTGAGTTAAAACGTTTTTTTTTTAAAGATTTGCGGCACATTTTCACGATTTTTCAAAAACAGCAGATCTACAAGCTCGTAGCGCTCGTAGCACTCGGTGCCGCGCTATGAGCTTGTAGATCTGCTATTTTTCAATAGCTAAAGTATAACAGAATGCTTAAAACACTACCAAAAAAACCCTGATGACCCCGTGACCTGTAGCTAGCTTAATTTCAACCCTGACCTGAGGCGTGAGCTTAAGCACGAGCTCCTCCAGCAGACTCTTCTCGCAGTTCTGGAAGATGGTGACCTTGGAGAGCGTGGGCAGGTGGACGCTGACGGCGATCTCCGTCTGCAGCTGCACGGGCAGCTGCTGCAGGATCTCGTTCTCGCGCGTGATCTTCTTGTTGATGTGCAGGTGCTGGTACCAGTCGTTGACGCGCTTGCGCAGCTCCTTGCTGATGTGACGGCTGCGCAGGTAGGCCTTCACCTGGTCGGAAGGGAAGAATGAAAGTTAGTTAACGTATAGTTTTCAGTATATATGTCGGACATATATACTGGGAGGCAGATCCGGTCGTTGAGATGGACAGACGTGTTTCGTCTCGCTCCTGCGCCAAGTCACAGAATGTTGACAAAAAAGCGCATTTTCGCGCTCATTTTCTTTTCATACTCCTGTGGATTATGGATTTCTACTCCAATTCACCCTGGTTCTACCATCACGTGGATATGAGGAAAATTGATTACGAGAACAACACCAGCGTAAACAACGAAGAACACAGCACGTTCTATCTCCTCGGCAACAACAACAATGGATCGACCGGTAAACATCTCGGACACGGCGCGGCTGGAATCCACGCACTGTTAACCTGCAATCCGGCCAAAAGAAACAAACCCCTACTTGGCAAGATCGACAGACGCCTGTTCTGTTGTATATTCTTGTTAATGGCAGGAGACATCCAACCCAATCCTGGTCCTGTAATCACTAGACTTCAGGCGAAGAAACAAACTTGCCTGATGATCACGGACGCAAGGACAACAAAGGAGACGGTCGCGGCCACACAGCCAACTCAAGATACGGGCACGGAGCCGCCTTGGGGATCCATCGCAAGGACAACGCATGAGACGGCCACGGCCACACAGCCAACTCAAGATACGGGCACGGAGCCGCCTTGGGGATCCATCGCAAGGACAACGCATGAGACGGTCACGGCCACACAGCCAACTCAAGGTACGGGCACGGAGCCGTCTTGGGGACCCAACACAGATCTTACATCGGCGGCAGTCGAGGCAAAAGACACGGACAACACCACCATCTACAGGCGTGAAGAGTCTCCACATCCAACCAAGGGGGACAACGAGGCTGGAGACGGACACCGTGATACTTTACCTGCTATTTCTGCTGTTTCTCCGGTCGACACCATGGCTCAATCGGCCCCACCAGAGCCCTCAACAAACCTGGACGAGGGACCCCATCCCCCACTCCCGCCACCCCACGACGACCCCCACGCACCCCCCACCCTCCCCCCACGGCAACCCGCGGCTTCTACAGACATCAACAATGGCCCTCCGCTCCCCTACTTCGCCATGGAGGAGATAAGCACCATAGTCAGAGCCAACGGACTTCATATCTTTCACCTGAATGTCAACAGCCTTGGACCCAAAATGGCTGAAATCAGGCATATGTTTCAATGCGGTAAGGCGAACATCATTAGCTTCTCTGAAACCAAACTTGATGAGTCAACCAAAGACCCAGAAGTTGAAATAGAGAACTATTCTTTGATCAGAAACGACAGAAACAGGCATGGTGGTGGCGTGTGTATGTATATTCACAAAGACACTGAATATGTTACTCGTACTGACTTACAGCATGATGAAATTGAAACTGTGTGGGTTGAATTAATTTTCAAAAAAGCTAAATCAGTATTAGTGGGCACCGTCTACAGACCGCCTGACCAACATGGGTTCTATGATATACTTGAGGGGTGCTTAGCTGAGGAGGAATGTGTAGAGAAAATCCTGATTGGCGACTACAATACAGACATGCAACGAAAGGAAGCACCTGTGTTTAAGTCATTCAGTAAGTTCTGTGATCTACATAGTGTCAGTCAGCTAATTACCCAACCCACTAGAGTGTGTGATTCTACTCAAACTGTCATTGATCTCATTCTGTCCTCGGACAAATCCAGAATCTCCAAGAAAGGGGTTATTGTATGTGGGCTTAGTGATCATTTTATGATATTCTGTACCCGCAAAATACAAAAACTTAAGACCGGCTGCCACAAAACAGTCATATCAAGGGACCTCAAAACCTACTCTAGTGAGGTCTTTAACCAAGTATTGGAGAGTCTGGATTGGTCCGATGAGCTTAAAAGCACACATGTCGAAGAAGCTTGGCTTGGCTTCAAAACCAAATTTACATCAGTACTGAACAACATGGCTCCTTTGAGAACCACCAGGGGCAAAACCCGCTCGGAACCATGGATGAATTCGGACATACTGGCTGCAATGAAAGCCAGAGACAAAAAATGCTCTGAAGTTCTAAAATGCAAGTCAAAGCTAGCCAAGCGCTTCGACAGTGTTCGCCAAGCTCGTTTGAACAACCTAAATACACAACGAATCAAACTACGAAACAGTGTAACTGCCATGACCAAATCAGCTAAAAGTAACTTCATTAATGATAAAGCTCAGGAAAACAAAAACAATCCTCATGAGCTCTGGAAGCTACTAAACAATCAACTAAGCTATGGTCAGAAACTAAAAACCAGATTTTCGAACATAAACATCAAATCTGACAACACTCTCATCACTGACAACCTTGATGTGGCCAACTACTTGAATATCTTCTTTACAAACATATCAACAACTCTGGTTAACAAACTGCCCTCCCACTCTGGGCTCTTTGGTGTAGAGCACATTACAACCTTCTACAAAAACCTAGGTGTTTGTAAAGACGATTTTAAACTAGTTATGGTAACAACTGATGAGGTAATTAAGAAACTGAGTGCCCTCCAACCCCACAAGGCCACAGGCCATGACAACATTCCCTCCAAATTTCTCAGAGACTCAGCCATCTCTATAGCTCCAATCATCACCCACATAGTAAACCTCTCCATCAAACAGGGACAGGTCCCCCAAGATTTCAAACTGGCCAAAGTAACCCCCTTGCACAAGAAAGGGAGTAAATTAGACCCCGGCAACTACCGCCCTATTTCTATTCTTAGTTCCATCTCGAAAGTGATGGAAAAAATAGTCTATGAACAGGTTGAAAAGTATCTTGCCACTAATAAATTATTGTACGAGTTCCAATCTGGCTTCAGAACATCCCACTCCACTGACACATGCCTCCTCTATTTGAGCGACCACATCAAACAAGAGGTGGACGCTGGCAAATACTGCGGCATGGTCATGCTGGACCTCCAAAAGGCTTTTGACACCGTGAACCACTCCATACTGGTTAACAAGCTAAAAGCAATTGGTTTCGATAGCACATCAGTGAGCTGGATGCAATCCTACCTGGAGGGGAGAGAACAGATGGTGGAAGTGAACGGAACACTGTCCCCCCCCCTCCCAGTGAGCTGTGGCGTTCCACAAGGAAGCATACTAGGGCCTCTACTGTTCCTAATATATGTAAACGACATGACTTCAGCCTGTGACTGCAACTTGTTCCTGTTCGCAGATGACTCAGCACTGCTGGTCTCGGACAGGGACAAACTGCAGGTTGAAAATGCCCTCAGCTCTGAACTCGGTAGAATCTGCACCTGGCTCGCTGATAACAAACTATCTTTACACCTGGGAAAAACTGAATCCATTCTCTTTGGCTCTATTAGTAATCTCAGCAAGGCAAATGGCTTCTTGGTTAGAGTGGGTGACAATGTTATCACACGTAAAGATGAAATTACCTACCTAGGTTCCATCCTGGAGGCTAATCTTTCCGGTGATAAAATGGCCACCAACGTAATCAAAAAAGTCAACCATAGAACAAGATTCCTCTACAGGATCTCCTCACTGGTCAACAAAAACACCTTGAAGACCTTAACAGGAGCCCTTGTACAGGGTTTCTTTGACTATGCATGCACCTCCTGGTACCACAGCACCTCAAAGGCCCTTAAAACCAGGCTCCAGACTTCCCAAAACAAACTGGTCAGGCTCCTACTTGATCTAGCCCCCCGAACCCACCTCACCCCTGCCCACTTCGACAGGCTGGAATGGCTTAGGGTCGACGACAGAGTACAGCATCTTGCAATGGGTCTGGTCCACAAGATTCGATACACCACCAAGATACCCATGTACCTGTCTAGATACTTCCTTAATGTTAACGAAGTCCACACCCACAACACCAGAGGGAGTGCAACGAACCATGTACAACCCAGATTCGGCACAAACAAGGGACTAAATTCTTTTCGCTCCTATGCCACCAAAATGTGGAACGCCCTACCAACTGTCATTAAGACATGCGAATCCCTTGACTCCTTCAAAACCGCTCTCAAAGGGCACCTACGGATGGCTGCAATTCGAAACTGGCCCCCGTAAAATCTGAATCCCCCCCCCCGCCCCCCCCTTTTTTCCCCTCACTGTATATATTTCTTTTCCCTTTTTACCTCCTTTTTGATGAATTATTTTTTGATGAATTCCTGTTCTGTCTATAGAAGTGTCTATTTGTATGTCTCTAAATGTTTTGATGATTTGAACATGGTGGACCCTGTTGGAAACAAGTGTAATGCTTAATTGGGTCGTCCACTCACAGTTAACAGCCTTTGTATTGAGTTTGTGCTTGAAATGTACTGTAATTCTGCAAACTGTTAATAAATTCTTCAATCAATCAATCAAACATGTTTTTCGACACCGGAGGTACAAGTGAAACTATAGCATGGTTGAGGAAGACAAAACACAAAGCTTACACTTATTTGCTCCTGTCTACTTTTTTCGAGTGGTGCAACCACTCCAAGGAACAGCAATGTCCCTATGGGACTATGGGACTCACTATGTCCCAATGTTTAGAGTACCAATAGGGGCAAAAGTGGCGCTGTTGTGCCAGAAACAGAGAGAGAGAGAGATAGTGTTGCACTGTTGCCTGCTAATTACAGAGGGAGGGAGGGAGAGAGAGAGAGAGGGGAGTTGCACCACTCAGTTCACACGGATGTGATTTTTACTTTTAATGTGACAGGGTGGTAACTGTGGTCACGGGTGCATCTATTTCTTACACTTAAAGGAGCATTCAGTGATTTGGGTGATTTCATGGAAAACCCCCCGGGTCCGCCCCGGTAACAAGATGTGCACATGCACGCACTACAGTGGACAGTGGGGGGGACACGCGACAGGCCAACAGCACGCACCCCAATCGATCATGATTGGCGGAAGGCCCCTCTCTATCCTGATTGGATGAAGGCTGGGCCACCTAGCCAAAAACGAAACCTAAGGTTTTTTGACCCCCCCAGGGGTTAACTGGGGACAGGGAGGAACTCCTTATATGGTCAGCACACTCTATAGTAGGGAGGATTATCACAACAAAACAAAAAAAGTGATATTTGAATTAGTTAAATCACTGAATATACCTATACAATGTCTGTCTCTACTCTATTCAGTCAGGTCTCCTAGTGCTCACCAGCTCATGGTTGGGGAAGAAGACGTTGTCGCGGTCCCTCAGGTTGGTGATGACGTTCCCGACGTTCCCCACGATGGACGCGAACACCAGCACGGCGATGAGCAGGTCGGCGATCATGAACATGAACTCCTCCTCCCGGTCGGGCAGCGGCGTGTCGCCCACCGTGGTGAAGATCTGCGCGGAGAACCAGAAGCAGTAGAAGTACTGGCGGCGCATGGAGGCGAACACGGGGTCGCTGACGTTGGGGTAGACCCAGCGGTCAGCGCCGAAGCCGATGTAGCGGGACAGGGCGAAGTAGAGGCAGGCGTTCCAGTGGATGAGCACGAAGATGTAGAGCATGAGCTTGGCGATGCGGAAGGTGTTGGGGTAGGAGGTGCGCGTCTCCATGCGGTCCAGGGCCTCGCCGAGGCGCGCCGTGCGCAGGAAGCGGTTCACACGCACCAGGGGAGCGTGCACGCCGAAGTGGAGGTACAGGAGGTCCGTGGGCAGGATGGAGAGCAGGTCCCACAGGAAGCCGGAGGAGCGCAGATAGTGCTTCTTCAGACGGGCCGTGTCTTTGATCATCATGCCTTGCTCCAGGTAGCCTGTAGAGGGCAGCAGAGAACATGTAATTAATAATAGAGCAATCTGGGAACCAGTGGTGGAAAAAAGTACTCAATTGTTTTACTTAAGTAAAAGTATACCAATACTGCAATTTAGAACTACTGTAAGTAAAAGTACAGAATTGAAAATGTACTTGAGTGAAAGTACAAAAGTATCGGCATCAAAATGTACTTAAAGTACTAAAAGTAAAAGTACTTATTGCAGAATGTCCCATTTCACAAGTTCAAAATGTGTAGAAAATCAATTGAAAATAGCCGATCTACAAGCTCTCAATGCGCATTGTGAGCTTGTAGATCGCCAAAAATCGCCAAAGTAACTAGTAACTAAAGTTTTCAAATAATTGTAGTGAAGTAAAAGTACAAATTTGGGCTCCGAGATGTAGTGGAGTAGAAGTAAAAGTACTGGAAATTGGAAATACTCGAGTAAAGTACAAATACCTCAAAATTATACTTAAGTACAGTACTTAAGTAAAAGTACTTAGTTACTTTCCACCGCTGCTGGGAATCCATCGTTTACATTTTTTTCGTTTCAGCTGCTGAGCTGAATTTGTCTTGAGAGACTAATAATAGAGTACAATTTTAATTAAAATGTATGTAAGTCAAAGGGGCGACTCACACCTTTAAAACATTAATGCATGCTTGTTGTATGAATGTTGTAAGTGTCATGGCCGCCCCAATGCATTTCCAATGGAAGTCACATGGTTTGATACAACATTTTGGACTACAAGCTGTTGTATGGCTTTCGGCTGTGTTTCGACTGCCCCCCTCCCCCTCATACAACACAAATGTTGTGTCAAACCATGTGACTCCCATTGGAAATGCATTGAGAGCTTACAACAAGCATACATCTCATACAACAAGCATACATCAATCTGTTGCGACCGTGTGAGTCGCCCCAAAGTCCACAGTATACAGTAGCTACTATTCCTACGCAAAGCATTTGTAGTTTGGCTGGCTTACTGTTGAAAAGACAGCATCTATCTCGAGTCAGTGTTGTTTTTTGCAGCAAATTTCTATTTTAGTTTAGTCTTTGGAATGAAACTTCATTTAGTTTTAGTCATATTTGATTTTTGTCACCTGGAATGTTTTAGTGTTAGTCTAGTTTTAGTCGACTAAATGTCATAAGATTTTAGTCGACTAAATCTGCAGTTCATTTAGTTGACTAAAATCGATTTTGGTGCACCTTGATGCCATCGTAATGGCTCATTTTACACTTGTTGAAAATAGCCGATCTACAAGCTCACAACGTTGTGAGCTTGTAGATCTGCTATTTTCAGCATGCAACCAAGTGTAAAATGACTTATACTGGATTTCTTGTCCACTAGTCCCTTCCTAACATTTTAGACTAAATGTTATCTGTTGACGAAATTGTCAATACATTTAGTCTTAGTTTTAGTCATAGTTTTCATTTAGTTTCCATTTAGTTTTCGTCAGTGAAAAAAGGTAGTCGACGAACATTTTTCTCGTCTTAGTTTTAGTCGACAACAACAGCACTGTCTCGAGTTGAGAGCAAGATTTGGATTCTGAATCATACCATATCTGTTTACTAAATAGACAGCACATACTATACTACTGTATATACGGTAATTATATTATGATGGTAAAAGTCACGAACAGTGAACAGTCACGCAGTAGCATTTACCTGTGCGAAATTTGATGATCATGTCAGCCACATACATGAGGTCGGACACGTAGTCCAATGTAAGCCACACAGCCAGGTAGGTCACCTCAATTGATTGGAAACATGTCCTGTTGAGAGACAGTGTTAATGAAGCCTTACTATACATACATGAAAACATTTGACTTGTTCTTACATGGTCTGGATCAGGGGTGGGCAACTGGCGACCTTCACTTAATGCATGTTAATATCAGAATACTGATATAGTATTGATTTCAGCTGTTACAATTCCAAACCCGCTTTAATTACTTCATGACTAGTATTAAATGACTAGTACTTAATGACTAGTATTACCAAATGTTATTGTCTTTTTGTGTCCAATGTAGTTATGTTAACAGTTCATAAAGTTAACATAACTATAACTAAATGCATTTGAAATTCAATAAAAAGGGCACTTTTCAGGATTCCAAATAAAAAATAGCAAACAATTATTCAGGTTTTCAATTCAAATATAGCAAAAATAGCTGATCTAGAAGCTCAAAACGCGCCGCGACGTGTTTTGAGCTTGTAGATCGGCTATTTTTTTGCTACGACGGTAATATGCACTGTGGCCCCTCTGGAGTGAGTGTGGAAATATATTGGCGCTCGCCATCGTCAAAGTTGGCCACCCCTGGTCTGGATGAAAAGTGAAGCTACCGTATATTTAATTCATATACACATCATAAATGTTATGTTCATGCAGAAACGTAGGTATACCTGCAGATGATAATCACCCAGTTGTAGAAGATGGGAATGATCATGACCTGTAGCCATATGTAGTAGAACTGTTCGGATGGGTCAACCATCCATTCTTTCCAGCTATAGGGACATGACAGGATGGGGAGGGAGAGGGAATTAGTGCTGGCCATGTAATCAAGGAATGTTAACCCATTTTGGCCTGAGATCAGATTCTAAGAATGTCTTCTATATCCTGACAGTTTTCTGAAAAAGCTATGTTTCTATGTCGGTCGTTCTTCGATTTTTCAAAAATAGCAGACCTACAAGCTCGTAGCGCGCCACCGAGTGGCGCGCTATGAGCTTGTAGATCTGCTATTTTTCAATAGCTAAAGCATAACATAATGCTAACGCCAAAAGGGGTTCCCGCCCAGATTGGGTTTTAAAGCAAAGGTAATTGATGCATATATAGCAGCAGAACAAACAAACTGAGAAATTATCATAGAAAACAATAATAATGGGTAAATATATATGTAAAATTGTATGTAAGAATAATATGTATACACATGTATAGTATGTATATATATATTATAAAGATAAGATATAACATATTAAGTACACCTTATACAGTATATAAACTGTTATGTCTGACTGAAAAACGAATGTAAACCAAATTTTTGTTTACTTTTTGTTCTAGTTCTTTTTCCTTTAGTTTTATTTCTACGGTAGCTTGATACTTCTTTTTCATTTGTGCTTTTCATATAATATATACAATATAGTCACTTACTTCGCTTTGACCTCCGCCTGAGGACTGTTATCCTTCTTCTCTCCCTGCTGATCTCCCTCCTCGCTGACTTTCTGCGTCTGACGCCATCTGAACAGCCTTTGCCATCGGTTATTATTCCTGACCTGATTATTATTAACCTCCATTCTCTACGCCGGTTATAGGGCTAAGGATTAGAGCCGTGGCGGTTGTTGACCCTTGCCCTTGTTCAGGTGTTTCTCTTCCCAGAGAGCACATGCAGTGCCTACTTGGGTTTAGCTGCTGCACTTCGCTGCCTGCATAACCTTGTTGGCCTGCATCATGCACAGGCAGTGGCGTGCACAGATAGACACTAGGGGGTGCTAGAGCACCCCCTGCCCTTTTGGCAATGTTCCCTTTTTTGATTTTTCAAAAATAGCAGACCTACAAGCTCGTAGCGCGCCACTCGGTGGCGCGCTATGAGCTTGTAGATCTGCTATTTTTCAATAGCTAAAGCATAACATAATGCTAACACCAAAAGGGGTTCCCGCCCAAAATGGATTAAGGCAACCGGCCGGTTCCACGCGCTGCACAAGGTGCCCTTTTTTAACTTGAGCACCTGCCCCTCTAAATGTCTGTGCACGCCACTGATTGCTTGGTTCACATAACAACAAAGCTATAGGTCTCATCACCTGGCGATGCTGGTCTCCATGGAAGGGGAGCCACACAACAAATGTACTGTGTCCTCCGGGGATATTTCCTTCCCCTTCAAAGTCCCCGGAGGTCCTCTTAACGCGAATCCTAGGAGCTTCATCATCATCAGTGATTATACCAGAAGTGTAAACAACAAACCAACGGTCTGTTTCTTGGAAGAATGATATGGAGATTTGGTATATCTGTATCCCTAAAGGTTCTTATTTTGACCTGAGATCAGATTCTAAAAATGTCTTCTACATCCTGACAGTTTTCAGAAAAGGCTATGTTTCTATGTTAGTGTTCTTCGATTTTTCAAAAATAGCAGACCTACAAGCTTGTAGATCTGCTATTTTTCAATAGCTAAAGCATAACATAATGCTAACACCAAAAGGGGTTCCCGTCCGAAATGGGTTAAGTCCGGAGATCTAAATAAGAAACCGTCCCCCACGGGAGTAAAGTAAAAATATATATATATAATAATAAAAGATTTAGACCTTTCAGTAATGAAAGGTCTGACTGAATATCCACTGGATTTAAGAATATTATATACCCTATACTTTTATTTTCTTTCTCCTACAACAACAAATCTTTGCTGAATGAAAGCCAATCCAAGTTGTGACACGGTGTGAGTTAGTAAATCCTTTGACAGGCCCAGAATAGGGTCACTATATGGTTCATGTGGGACCGTGCATTTGCAGTGGTTGCTCCAAGGGGCCAGTGAGGCTATTCAACGTTGAAGCTCTCCTCCCTAGTGGTAGGAGGAGGGACTACAGGCGGACCCGTGGATTCATGACCGGGAAACCCCGTGCAGCTGGGCTTTAACATTGAGCGCTCGGTTGCATACGTCACCCCGGACCTCAAAGTTGAGGTCCGGAGGAGGGACTTCCGGCAGTCTTCCGGGTGCTTCAAAACGCCACTGAGCAACTTCCACTGACATGAATAGCTGGGGGGGCGGAGCTTCGCGCCACTTCAGTCTCTATCCTTTTATATACTCTATGGGTTGCTCCCACTTTGTGGAACGCCCTGCCCTTTGAGCTAAAAAAAATGCAGTGTCTGTCGAGGGTTTTAAGAACTTGTTAAAAACGAATTTATTTCAGCACTTTACTTTATGATGTATTTTTACTTGACATATTTGCATTTCAATGTTTTGCATTCTATTGTTTTTTTTGTGTTTGTTTCTTGCCCTTGTTTTAAAGGTATATTCAGTGATTTGACTTAATTCAAATATCACTTATGTTTTCTTTTTTTCTGGATAATCCTCCCTACTATAGAGTGTGCTGACCATATGAGGAGTTCCTCCCTGTCCCCAGTGAGCCCCTGGGGTCAAAAAACCCTAGTTTCAGTTTTGGTGGCGGGTGGCAAAACCGTCATCCAATCAGGATGAGAGGGGCCTTCCTCCAATCATGATCGAGTGGGGGCGGGCCTTGGTGCACATGCTGTTGGCCTGTTGCACTTCCCCCCACTGTATGTGCATGTGCACATTTTGTTACTGGGGCGGACTGGGTGGTTTTCCAAATCACCCAAATCACTGAATGCTCCTTTAACATGATTGTTTTACCTTGTTGACCACTGTACAGCACTTTGTAACATTGTTTCAAAAGGTGCTCTATATATAAAATGTACTTACTTACTACTTATTTTATATATTTTTTTTATGGAGGGCTGACAGGAAATGGGGAGAGAGATTGGGGGAGTGACATGCAGTAAAGGCCGTCGGGATCGGGAGTCGAACCCGTGGCACACAGCCAGACTGGATTACCAGCCTTGGTGCCAGGACCACTGAGCCACGGCCCAGGCCGAGTTAAATCAACTTTGATTTTACATTATACATTAGGGGTCCCAGACCTAGAAATACCATTAAACAGGGTACCGTAGCCGAATTCGGGTCACCAGGGGGCCCTTTAAAAACAAAACAAAAGGTAAAATAAAGCAAACACAGGTTTGCATGTGCATATGTGCAGGGGGGGCCCTTCGAGCTTCGGTGCCCAGGGGCCCTCTGCGGTGTTAATCCAGCCCTGCCACTGAGCTATAAAGTTTGATTTGATTTGAACTCCAACACACCCGATCACGTACAATGTCCCCAAATTCAAGGTGCCAAAGGCCAAAGGTCAACTCTGAACTGGGCCCTAATGACCTGCAGACTACATTGAGATGAACCACTTTGGTCCCCTTTGATTGATTGATTGAATGTAAAAATCACACCCATGTGAAGTGAGGGGCGCTCTTGGTCATCATACAACATCTGGCCAATCACAATTTGCGTCCCTCACATTTCTGCCCTCAGTATTATCTTCAATAGTGGTTCCCCCAAAGGGGGGTCTGGGGACCCCCAGGGGTCCTTGAGAGAGTTCCAGGGGGTATCCAGCTCAATGATAGATTAGGAACCAAATGGACCCTTATAGGACTGTAACTCAGAGTGTACAAATGGAGTGTACAAATGGAACCAAATGGACCATAACGGGTCCATTTGGTTCCATAAGTACTTACTCTGTGAGTTAAAGGAGCATTCAGTGATTTGGGTTATTTGGAAAACCACCCAGTCCGCCCCAGTAACAAAATGTGCACATGCACACTCTACAGTGGGGGGAAGTGCAACAGGCCAACAGCATGTGCACCAAGGCCCGCCCCCACTCGATCATGATTGGAGGAAGGCCCCTCTCATCCTGATTGGATGACGGTTTTGCCACCCGCCACCAAAACTGAAACTAGGGTTTTTTGACCCCAGGGGCTCACTGGGGACAGGGAGGAACTCCTTATATGGTCAGCACACTCTATAGTAGGGAGGATTATCCAGAAAAAAAGAAAACATAAGTGATATTTGAATTAAGTCAAATCACTGAATATACCTTTAAATAAACTTTGATTTTACAATATAAATTGGGGGTCCCAGAGATAGAAATGCCATTAAATGGGGGTCCGTAGAATAATGCATGTCAAACTGGGGGTCCTTGAAATGAACCAGGTTGAGAATCACTGCTAGAGCCGTACAAATCTTCTCTCATGGGGGTCCCTGGCATATGTTTTCAAATGGGGGTCCACGGGGGCGGGGCTAATTAGTGTCAATTTGGGGGTCCTTGACATGAAAAAGTTTGGGAACCACTGATCTTCAATATGTACTTTGCTCGGCCAATCAAATCATCGCCATGGGGTGAACAGCCAATCACAAGTCAATGTTTGTGTTCACACAAACCCGGGAAGCTGCATGGTCATAGGCTCACAGACAGCAACCAATAGGACTCTCCTTTACTCTAGTCCTATTGGTTAAAAAATAAATCACACTCGTGTGAAGTGAGGGGCGTACAGTCAGACACTCGGTCCAAAAGGGATAGCACCAAAAAAAAATGTCCTTGCGGTCTTGTTTCCATTTAACTGTTTTGAGATGGTTTTAAACGTGTCTTGGTTTCTATTTGTAAACCGTATATTTCACATCTATGCCTTTATGTTTTCTCCTAATCCTCCTGGTGGGAATCAGGGACGTTGCTGAGTAAGCTGCTATAAGCAATAATGTCAACCTTTTTTTCTTTTTCTTTTTTTTTTTGGTATTCAGACAGCCAGCAATCGGTAGAACGCTCCCCCCAAAAAAGTAGTCTCTGTGACACATCTAGGGGCCGCAATCTGCATTCAAAGATGTTCTTAGCTTTGTCATTGGTCGATTTGCCTGTCTGCTTCCTGATTGGTTAGTCATTGCGACGGGGTTTATTTTTTTTGACCAATGACAAAGCTTCTAGGAACATCTTTGAATGCAGATTGCGCCCCCTAGATGTGTCACAGAGACTACATTTCTTTTGGGAGCGTTCTACCCATTACTGGCTGTCTGAATACATTAAAAGTTAATATTGATTATAGCAGCTTTAAGGTTGCCCTATGCATATGTTTGTGTTGCCCACCGACACACATACATATCCAGCCGACCGCAGTACTTGCGCGCTCCGCTTGTTCAAGTAATAATGAATAAATGTATATCTATTACAGCTGTGTGTGTCTGTATACAGATTGGCACAGAATGTGCTCATCTGATTGGCTGAGCACTGAATGTGAAGTATGATGATATATGACGATGAGAGCGCCCCTCACTTCACACAGGTGTGATTCTTTTATATTTAACATCTAGGGCTCCATCTTTGCGCCACCCTTATCCCTAAACTTATTTTGCCATTTTTTACTATTTTGAAAATCATTTTAAAATAGTTCAACTAGCCGATCTACATCTACATCTATGCATGTTGTGAGCTTGTAGATCGGCTATTTGAAGTAAAAAAAATCACACCCGTGTGAACTGAGTGGTGTAAGGTATTATATAGCCTGATCAGCTCTGATCTGACGTAATGAAATCACACCCGGATGTGATTTCACAACTGGCTTTTTTTGTGCAGAGAAAATGAGCATGGTTGCTACGGTCATCCAGTTCACCCGGGTGTGATTTAATTACGTCAGATATTATTTTTAACATAGCAACCATGCTCATTTTTTCTGCACACAAAAGCCAGTTGTAGGAGTGGTTTACACCACTCAAAAATAGCAAATACGTTTAGGGATAAGAGTTAAGGGGTGGCGCAAGATGGAGCCCCTAAAGCCCAAGATGGAGCCCCTAAAGCCCAAGATGGAGCCCCTAAAGCCCAAGATGGAGCCCCTAAAGCCCAAGATGGAGCCCCTAAAGCCCAAGATGGAGCCCCTAAAGCCCAAGATGGAGCCCCTAAAGCCCAAGATGGAGCCCCTAAAGCCCAAGATGGAGCCCCTAAAGCCCAAACCACACCGGTAGAGACTGCTCGGGACAAAACCCTTTTAAGGTCAAAGGTCAACCACACCAATACGACTCAATGAGTTTCATTGGTGTGGTTGACCTTAAAAAACCTGTCTTGTCCCAACACCACCTTTTGGTGTTGCTTTGGGGGTGACGGCGTGCTCAGCCCAGCAGAACAACAACCCTGTACTGCATGGATCTGAACAACAGCTGATTACACTAGACATTTTCTCAGACACTCTTTTCCAGCGCCGGCCCGGTACTGTTACGACACGACGGCGTGCGGTTGTACATTAACTTTCCACTGGGCGCGACCGCACGGCCGACGCTGGTTCGTCGGGTTCGTGTCTTTTTGGGGGATAAAAGAAGGGGAGACGCCGACGTGGTCACTCTGTTCCAGAATGAAGCTCTGCTGTGTGGCTGTTCTGCTGCTGCTCTTCTGTCTGTCTGAGGCTCACCATGAGGCTCAGACTGGACCAGCTGGTACCCTGGTACAGCAACCTGACCATGAGGCTCAGACTGGACCAGCTGGTACCCTGGTACAGCAACCTGACCATGAGGCTCAGACTGGACCAGCTGGTACCCTGGTACAGCAACCTGACCATGAGGCTCAGACTGGACCAGCTGGTACCCTGGTACAGCAACCTGACCATGAGGCTCAGACTGGACCAGCTGGTACCCTGGTACAGCAACCTGACCATGAGGCTCAGACTGGACCAGCTGGTACCCTGGTACAGCAACCTGACCATGAGGCTCAGACTGGACCAGCTGGTACCCTGGTACAACAACCTGACCATGAGGCTCAGACTGGACCAGCTGGTACCCTGGTACAGCAACCTGACCATGACCTTCTTTGGGCCGAGCTAAGACATCTCAGGGACATGGTGGTGGAGCAGAGAGTCCAGCTGAAGAACACCGAGGCCAGGCTATCAGCCAGCGAGGAAGACTCCGAGGATCTCCGAGACGAGGTGCTCCGTCTGGGAGCCACCGTGGTCCAGCAGAGAGAGAAGCTCAGCAGCACGGAGGCCAGGTAAGGGAATTAGGGATTCATGTTTTTAATAATTAGGTTAATATATCGAAATGTCATCCTGTTTTAAGTAACATGTGACAATATGCGGGTCAAACTAGGGGGGTTTCCATGATTAAAATCAAAATCCATTGCAACACTCCTTGGGCTAAAAACGGCCATAACCACTTTTCCAAATTTGATGACCTCATCACATTTGTGAATTTGTGAATCATGTAAACCCCCTAGTTTAACATGTAAACCTCCTAGTTTAACATGTAAACCCCTTAGTTTAACATGTAAACCTCCTAGTTTAACATGTAAACCCCTTAGTATAACATGTAAACCCATAGTTTAGCATGCTACTTAAAGCAGGGTGAAATGGTGTACATTTTGTATAATGGTTGTTAAATTAGTGGTATGACAACTTTCAGCAGCTGTCACAACGTTTCCCCAAGGGAGTTGTCTTGGATCAGATTGATATGTCTGAGCAGTGCATTAATTCTTATGCTTCCTATTAGTGAAGCAGATTAATATTATATTATATTATATTATATTGTATTACAGCTGGTTTGTCTGCCTTATTTCTGGGGGAGAGGATGACATGCCTCGATGTGGTTGTTGTTGTGGTTGACTGAAAAGTAGAATGTAAGCAGCTGTTGTTCGTTGGACTCCAGTCTGGGTGGGATCACTGTTGAAGCTGCCTGGGCAGAATGTGTGTGTTAGCTGCCTTAGATACTCATCATTTTAATTAATATCGGTATTGGTGCCAAAAATAATTAATCGGGAAAAAAAACGGCCGGTTATTATATTTTGTCATAAATGCGCAACAAAAAGTGGAATGTCCGCACACGATATAGTTCTGCTCCCCGCCGTCTTTTTAACCTAAATATAACAACGGAGAAAGCCCGGAGGGGCGAAACGTTGTTGTATTTAGGTTGAAATAAAAAAGACGGGGAGCAGAACTATATCGTGTGCGGACATTCCACTTTTTCTTCATTCAGTCATTGTTTGGGTCCAGCACCGTATTCTGAAACTGGGATGTGCATTATTGCATATATCGTTTTCCTTCTTTACAAACAAGTGCAACAACCACTCTCATTAAAAATCCGGTAGAGTACGGTTGTAAGGAGATGTATAGCTTAGCTGCGTGTCTCCCTGTAAAACAGCACGCTCTGCCTTTCAGAGACGAAATGTTTTTATATAATCGGCATGGGGGCCGTCGTGCGTGCGTGCATACATGCTGTGTGTGCGTGTGTGTGCGTGCGCGTGTGCCAACTGAATGTTTTCCCCATCCTGACCAATAACTAACTGCAAGCCAATGAAGAATGAACCAATCAGTAGCATTGTCAGTATTTGTCTTAATTTCTAATTCATATTTATTAGTTTATTAGTTTTTTTAGTAATTTAACTGTATAGGCCAGTGTTTTGAGACATAGGCTATTGTCTTGTATTGCTATACAATTAATGGTAAAAACAAATTCTACATGCATTAAAAAGTGGCCTGCAGTGGTCAGCGACCAGTGGAGGAGTAAAAACAACAAGGTCACATGGCTTTGGGGAGTTTGGGCAGCAGATCTACAAGCTCTCAACATGTCATGCTGCAATGTGTTGTGGGCTTGTAGATCACCAATTTGGATAAATATTGAAAAAATAAACTGATTATTTTTCTCCCGATCTTTTTTTATTTAATGTCTGAAGCCTGTGCTGCACTTCATACAGCACTATGTTCCATATTCTGATACAGTACATGTTAACTTCATACAGCACTATGTTCCATATTCTGATACAGTACATGTTAACTTCATACAGCACTATGTTCCATATTCTGATACAGTACATGTTAACTTCATACAGCACTATGTTCCATATTCTGATACAGTACATGTTAACTTCATACAGCACTATGTTCCATATTCTGATACAGTACATGTTAACTTCATACAGCACTATATGTTCCATATTCTGATACAGTACATGTTAACTTCATACAGCACTATGTTCCATATTCTGATACAGTACATGTTAACTTCATACAGCACTATATGTTCCATATTCTGATACAGTACATGTTAACTTCATACAGCACTATGTTCCATATTCTGATACAGTACATGTTAACTTCATACAGCACTATGTTCCATATTCTGATACAGTACATGTTAACTTCATACAGCACTATGTTCCATATTCTGATACAGTACATGTTAACTTCATACAGCACTATGTTCCATATTCTGATACAGTACATGTTAACTTCATACAGCACTATGTTCCATATTCTGATACAGTACATGTTAACTTCATACAGCACTATGTTCCATATTCTGATACAGTACATGTTAACTTCATACAGCACTATGTTCCATATTCTGATACAGTACATGTTAACTTCATACAGCACTATGTTCCATATTCTGATACAGTACATGTTAACTTCATACAGCACTATGTTCCATATTCTGATACAGTACATGTTCAATTTTAAGGTTTTTTATTAAGCATAGTAGAGGGGTTTGGACAGGGAAAAATGCAGTACATGTGATATGTTATGCTTCTTTTTCTTTTACAAAACAAAACAAAACAAAACAAAACAAAACTAAACAAGACGAAAACAACCCCCCACCCTCCCACTTGGAACTTTGACACCTTCTCCTTTCACCTTGTAGGTTTTCCTTTTTCTCTTTTTTTTTTTTTTTTTTTTCTTCTTTTTTTTCCTTTTTATAAAGTAAATAGTAGCAATAGCCAGCAAGGAGAAGTAGAAAAGAGAGAGAAATAGACAGAAGTGAATAGTGACTCCATGATGTTGTAGGAGAGAGTGGTTGAAAGAGATAAGGGGTACTGCTGTTTATTTTGGAAGTAGATAGGAAGAAAGAAAGAAAGTAGGAGAGGAAAGGAATGAAAGGGTTAAGAGGGGAATGAGGTTGGTGTGCAGAGTAGGAGGGGAACATCGTGGTTCATAACAGATGGCCTATGGGGTGTTCGAAAGACTTGACAGATTCTCGAGATAGGTTATTGTCGCACCCCAGGAGGAGGCGAATCCTCCTGGAGAGCAACGTAGATCGTATTTAATTTTCTCGAGATTCAGGAATAACATGGCATCTTTCAGCCAGTGGTCTGATTTAGGGGGGAGTGAAGATTTCCAGTCTAGGAGGATTCTCCTTCGAGCGAGTAATGATAGGAAGGCTATACAGTTATGAACCTTTTTGTTACACTTAATATTGTTAGAGAGTACACCAAAGATTGCCACTTCAGGACAGGGAAGTAAGGGTATGCTAAACATTTCTGATAAGGATCGAAATATGGCCAGTATTGTATTAATTGAGGGCATGACCAGAACATGTGTGTTAAGTTAGCTGGGGATAAGTGGCATCTATCACACTTGTCGTCAACACTGGTATACATTCTAGCTAGTTTAGCTTTGCAGTAATGAGAGCGGTGTAGAATTTTAAGTTGGATTAAGTTTAGCCTGGCACAAGAGGTACTACTATTTACCTGAGTAAGGGCGTTACTCCACGTCTCATCCGTTATGATTTCACCCAACTCCCCTTCCCAGCCTGATTTCTATTGAGAGAGGTGGTCCTTAAATTAGAAGTAATGTTATAGATATAAGACAAAAGGCCTTTTACTTGTAACGGGGCATCTAAGATGGATTCAGTTCCAGATTTGGAGGAGATGTTAGGAAAAGAAGGATTGTGTGACTGGGCGAAGTGACGGATCTGGAAGTATCTAAACAAATGAGAGTTGGGTAGATTGAATTTGGATGCCAGTTCCCTGAAGTTAGCAAAAATACCGTTGACATAAAGATCCTCCAGTCTAACGAGTCCTGATCTAGACCACAGAGAGTAAGTTGGGTCTGCCATTGCAGGGGTGAACAGGTGGTTATTACGTATCGGGCTATAGGGAGAAAGTTCTCTGAGGTTGAAAGAGGATCTGAATTGGGACCATATTTTCAAGGTGTTCCTAACGATAGGGTTGGAGGTATAGCGGTTCTGGGAAATGGGTAAACTGGATGTAATAAGAGCCAATAGAGATGTGCCCAAGCATGAACTGGCTTCATTTTGGCACCAGTCCAAATCAGGGTTGTGAATCCAACTGACCAACTTAGATATATTAGCAGCCCAGTAATAGTACTTAAAGTTGGGGAGGGCAAGTCCCCCATCAGGTCTGGATCTTTGTAGGTATTCTTTTTTAATTCTCTGAGATTTACCTCCCCATATAAATGATAACATGAGTTTGTCCAGGTTACGGAAAAAATACACAGGTATAAATATTGGCAATGCTTGAAACAAGTACACGAAACGGGGTAGGACATTCATCTTTATACTATTCACTCTACCTGCCAAGGATATATTCATGATCTTCCATCTATCTAGGTCCAGTTTAAGTTTGTCAACAAGAGGTAAAAAATTGTACTGATACAGTAACATGTACTGATACAGTACATGTTAACTTCATACAGCACTATGTTCCATATTCTGATACAGTACATGTTAACTTCATACAGCACTATGTTCCATATGCTGATACAGTACATGTTAACTTCATACAGCACTATGTTCCATATTCTGATACAGTACATGTTAACTTCATACAGCACTATGTTACATATTCTGATACAGTACATGTTAGCACTTGAATTAAATTAAAGCTGCATTTTATAAGCATTATTGCTTTTTATAAGCAATAATGAGTAGCCTACCACAGACGAAAAACAGTCTAAGTCCAAATTTCATTCTGACCCCTCCACGAAAAGGCCTCGTTGTCCTGACCCCTTATCTATCATTTATACATTATGGATCAATAGTGTGGACTTAGACTGTTTTTCGTCTGTGGCATTCATTAATGTTCTCCAATGCATTTAAAGGAATTATTGTGTTAGAATTTATGTTACTGTAAAAAAGTAACCTTTAGGCCTACTTAAATTCATATCGGCTCATAGTACCGGCTATCAGGCTTTTTGATTCTCCACTAATCGGTAATCGGACAAAATCCATATAAAACACAAACACACAAACCTTGTGTAACACAAACATTGAAGACGAAGGTGACGCAAATTCTGATTGGCCGGAATGAGATGATGTACGATGATAAGACCGCCCCTCACTCCCTCACTTCACACAGGTGTGATTTTATTTTCATATGGCCCCGCCCTCTGCTCCAGGTCTGCCACTCAGCATTCCATGAGGACCATCATCTTGTCCTTCTCTGCACATTGTTGAGGGGCGCTAGCCCCTCCTACATCCAGCTTTTAGTTACCGTGCACAAACTTCGCCTGTCGTTATCCTGCTGTTAGCCTGCTGCTAGCCTGTTGCTAGCCTGCTGCTAGCCTGTTGGTAGCCTGCTGCTAGCCTGTTGGTAGCTTGCTGCTAGCCTGCTGCTAGCCTGTTGGTAGCCTGCTGCTAGCCTGTTGCTAGCCTGCTGCTAGCCTGTTGGTAGCCTGCTGCTAGCCTGTTGGTAGCTTGCTGCTAGCCTGCTGCTAGCCTGTTGGTAGCCTGCTGCTAGCCTGTTGGTAGCCTGCTGGTAGTCTGCTGCTAGCATGTTGGCAGCCTGTTGGTAGCCTGCTGCTAGCCTGTTGGTAGCCTGCTGCTAGCATGTTAGTAGCCTGTTGGTAGCCTGCTGCTAGCCTGTTGGTAGCCTGCTGCTAGCCTGTTGGTAGCCTGCTGATAGCCTGCTGCTAGCCTGTTGGTAGCCTGCTGCTAGCCTGCTGCTAGCCTGTTGGTAGCCTGTTGGTAGCCTGGCAAGCCTGCTGCTAGCCTGTTGGTAGCCTGCTGCTAGCCTGCTGCTAGCCTGTTGGTAGCCTGCTGCTAGCCTGTTGGTAGCCTGCTGCTAGCCTGCTGCTAGCCTGTTGGTAGCTGCTGTAAAATATAGTAGACACCTTTATGAACTCATTTGTGAATGATGTATCTTTTCTTCAGGGTTCTGTGGAGATTTTACTAAGTTGCTGTTGAAATGAATATGGAGATCCAAGCAGGCACATAATCCTTCTTTCCATTTATTGGTCAGCAATCAGTTACAGACAGGTTACAGATATCATCGTTCCATCGTTACAGCATATTGAGGCCTTCGTCCCAGGCAGAATGCCTAGTCCCCCCTTGTCTCTCTCTCTCTGCTGTATCTCACTCTCTCTCCCTGCTGTCTCCATGTCCCATCTTATACCTTTCTAACATGTGGGTGTCACCGTGTGTGTGTGTGTGTGTGTGTGTGTGTGTGTGTGTGTGTGTGTGTGTGTGTGTGTGTGTGTGTGTGTGTGTTGGTTGGCCCTAAAGGCTCAGTCAACAAGTTACCACCGGGTCAACAATCAGTCACCACAGGGGTCTTTCTGTTGCAAACATTCTTTGGGTGGTAAAAGTCACTGCGTCTACAAACTGCTATCTTAAAGTGTCCCTAGGCAGGATGGGCTCACAGCTGTTGCTCATTGGGACTCAATGTGACCTCCTATAAGCCAAAGTGTTATGTGTACAATTATGACATAGTTTGAGAGGCATAAGCTATCAAAATATACATCAGACCCCCCTTCTGGGGAATTAAATATTCCCCAGACATAATTCATATTTTATAAATGACCAAAATTATTTTTCCAAAAAAAATGTTCACTTTTTTATTTTTTCTCAAAAAATCCCAAAATGTTCAAATTCCCCAAACGGTCTCCCTTCGTAGGTAATTACCCTCTTCCCCCCTGGATAATGGGAAGGTAAAACACAGTCAGGTTGACACAAAACTCAAAACAAAATGAACAAAATCAATCTGTTAGACAATGACCCTATCAGTCCGAAGCTGTTTGTTGTCACACCCAGATAAAATAAATTCAAGTGAACTGTTCCTAGGCTAATTACTATACTATTTTTAATTTGTTCCCCAACATTAGATAGGCTGATCCCTGTACCTGTATAGACATCAATATTTGTTTGGAAGTTGATTCCAATATCGACTTAATAAGAAATAATATTCCCTTCTCCCCCCCTTCTTAGTTAGTGAGCAACTTTCATGGAATATTAATGGACAGATGAATGGTCCTGCAGAAACCATCCATCTGACTCCTGATTCGGAAAGTTGCACACAAACTAAGAGCTAACATGTAATACTCATGGTGAGTTTCAATCTGTATCAATATGTGACTATTAACATAGTAACATTATACTGACTCCATCAGTTCAACATTTTCTGCAATATATTACTCGATAACCTAAAGCCTACGGGTTACTTCATCCTGTTTTAGTATTTGGTAATGTTCAGTACTTTGGTCTGTTCCACCCATATAAACAAGCACACAGAGGCGACCCCTGAGAACCCTGCCACCCCAGGCAGATGAGTCAATTTAGTGCATGTGTATACAGGTTCCAATACCAACTCACTCACATTTTCTGACGTTAACTTATTATCCTAATGTAGGCCTATTTTAACTAACAATTAAACAACATTTGTATTACTAACTAGAATATAATTCTCATTTTTGGATTGGATTTGAACTGTGATACTTAAGGAAGTTATCTAAAATGAACTCATATTATTACCATTAACTATTATTTTTAAACAAATCAACCAAAACCTTTTCAACCTGATAGACCCCCCTGGACACAGGAGCATCTTTTTAACTATCTATATTGTACCAAATTAGAACCGAACAAGCATGGGGCTTGTTCTGTTGTAACAGAAATTAAACTCCTTATATAACTGAAATCCTATTTAGACTAAATCAAATTCCTATATTGATTAAATTCAAATACCTGTAAATGAAAAGTTAACACTCAAAGCATGACAAAATGGTTAGACCATAAAAACAAACTTTAACAGTACTATTTCAGTACCTCGTTATATCTACTTTGACTAACAGTACTATTTCAGTACCTTGTTATATCCACTTTGACCTATGTCAGCACAGAATACAACAACATACAAACATTAGAACAACATTTTCCAACATTAATCACAATTCAGATGAACCACGATTTTCTTTTCATGACGCAAATTGTTCAGACGTTCAACGCGCAGTAGGAAACGGTTCCCACAATTATTATTATTTTTCTTTTCGCCTACAGAATAAAAACGCTTGGGAAATCCTCCTTAATTCTCAGAGCTAGCATAGCTCTCAGATCTGTAGGTTCGAAGCAGACAGTTTTGTCACCATATGCTCCAGCACCAATGAACCACAGCTGAACTGCAGTCGGCAGTAGAATCTCCTTTGAGCAATCACAAGGCTTCTAATGGACAGCTTATTGCTTAGCCATGTCAATCATGACAGCAAAAGCATTGAAACGCTCCTTTCCTCCATTGTAACATGAACATTTGAACGCCCCTCTCTTGGAACGCTCCTCCCTCCAGAGCAGAAGGAGAACCAGTTGGCGTGGGCCCGTGGGCCGTAGCCGCAGAATAGCGTTCAATCCAACACCTCCTGTAGCGAACGCAGCAGTAGCTGCATGTGAAAGTCACCTGCAGTTGATTTCCGACGGTAGAAGCTGATTTAGGAGCTCCTCTGTCGCTGTTCTGTTGTAGTGTTGTCACAGCTGCCTGCAGACACACCCCCCTGGACTCTCTGCCCTCGGGATGACCTCCTGTTGGCGCTGTTCAGATGTCACCGTTGACATCCTCTAGACCTGGTGGTCTCTCCGTGATCCTTTTGGTGTAGAACTGTAAAAGGAGAAATGCAGGCTCCCTCTACAGAAGTCTCTTCACAAATATCCCCAATAATTTCTTAGGATATTTGATGACACTACAAGCTACTGGTCACTAAGATGACTTCTCTGGCATTAATCTCATTCTCTTTGCTAATCTCCCTTGTTCTGGCATGGCAAAGGAATGCAAATAACCATGGTGTTGAGAGATTACAATGAGACTATTAAATGAGAGCCATAAATAGTGTCGCTGAACTAACTAAATTCACTGATGTCAAGTCACCAAACGTATTGATGGACAGGTGATTTGAGCTGAGGGGCTGGCTTGCTTTAACCCTGAAAGGTCCAACCGTGGGTCTAGATCCCCCGGTTAAAACTTCCACTCCTAGAGATATGGGTCAACTCCCCCTCCGCAATGCTACCAGCTAGTCTTGTGCTCAGAACACAGGGTTACGAATTCCTGTGATCACCGTTATGTAGTAAGGCTGTCAGCCGTCGCCTTCATCACCCCACACACAAACAGACACTTTTGACTAAAACCAATACTTCAAATTCACACCATAATACGCCCTTACAAATGTAGTCCTTAATTGCGATCTACTGTTGACATCAGACTCCGAAAGCAGACTTCACATCGTGTTCATGTCATTGCATGCCACTGGTCAATCAGTCACTCTTCACTCCTTAGAGCAAAGATCTTCAAACACTTTTTCTCTAAATAGCACCCCCAATAAACAGCTCACAGCGGGTCAAACAGAGGTAGGAGATAAAGACAGGACAGAACAGGACAGGAGGTCCACCCCTGGCCCTAAAGCTCTCTCCCTTTTATCTGAAACTAAACAAGGTATTTATTTAGGGTGAAAGGAATTATAGCTGCACATTCCGTCGGAGCACATAAAGATCCTCACATTTAGCCCTGTATGTATTTGCTCATTTAACTATCACTCTTGGTTTCTACTAGCAATATTTTACTCTAAAGTAAGTCTAGTATGAAGTACATTCAATCATTAATTCACTCACACATACATTATTCTCAATCAATTCTCGTGATTTCATTCACACCACAAACACTCTCAGGCTTGTGTGACCTTCTCATTGAAACCCCTGGCTCATGGATACCCCAAACTCAAGCTTCATATGGCCTGGCAAACATCGCTGTTTCTTCTGACACCTGAGACAGGTGTACCAAACCATAAATCCACCACCAAAATAAAAAAGATCAATAGTTGACACGTCTACCATCGCTATGCCTTTTTCAATGAGAAGGTTCCATACCTGTACACACTCTCACACAGAGTTGATTCAAAATACTACCACTGTTTCAGTAGCATTATTTCCAACCCTTCAAACATAACTCACTCACTTCACACAGTCGAACAGGGTAGAAGTAATATTTGTCTTCCATTGCAATAGGAGAAAGACCCCCCTCGACTCACTCACACATTTCAATAGAGAGGGGCGTGTCAAGTCAACTGTCAAAAGAAGAGCATGGCGGAGCCATGACACTTCTCCTTTAGCTGTCCTTCTCATCCATGAGGTCCGGTTAACTTGACTTCCCTCAAAGTTTCCCAATGTGATTTCTGATCACACTGTCCAGAAAAATGACCATATATCCCACATTTATGGCAAACACCTCTCATCCTCCAGCTTTCCGGGCTGTGACGTGTCTGTGGCTGTACTCCCCATGGTGCAGCACACTGATAGGGTCGCATAGGTGGCGGACATCCCCATTGTTGCCATCTCTGCTGTGGCGGGTTCTCCCACTGCGGCCTCTCCCACTGCGGCCTCTGTTGTGGCCCCACGAAACCAGGTGTCTCTCGTACTCTCCATGGCAGAAGTGGTTGTGGAGGTTCCCACTGCTGTGGCAGCGGACTTTTCGGCAAAACAGCCGTGCAACAACGCTGCAAGTGCGTCACATCGCCACATCTATAACAGCCTGTGTAATAACGTGATCCACTCGGCTTGGGATTATGTGGACGAAACTGTTCGGGCTGAGTCTTGTCAACCCTGGGTGCACTGGGTGGGTCAGGAGCCGACTGGGGCTCAACCCCAGCTGTCACGACAGCCGCTTGTATGATCTGTTGTGCGCCCTCCAACTGGGTCTTGGTCAGCAGGCGAACCTTCTCAGTGTGATTCTGTTCTTGTTCATCTGCCTCCTTGCGAGCAAGTCCAACCCAGTGTACAATGTGTTCCACATATTGTACGAGGGGTATTTTCACCAGGCCAACCTCTGTCTGCAGATTGGCCCTGACCTTCTCAGGAAGACCTTGTTCAATTTTTGAGTGGACAATAGACCGTTCCAACTCATTACGCTCAGGGTCCTTTCCTGTGGCATCCATCCATTCCTGGCACACGCGGGCGACATATTTACGTGGCGGTTCGGAGACCCCCAGCGGAGATATCGTAATCGTATCCGGATGCACGACAGTGGGGTACAAGTCTCTCAGCGCACGCCATAGTGCTCCTCTGCGACTCAAGAAAAGGTCTGCGTCTCCAGCCGTCGTGCCTGCGTACAGTCGAAGTCCCGCACGGTCAAGAATGTCATCTAGGCCGTCTATGTCAATCAGATTTGCCAGAAGTTGTTTTAAGTCACCCACAGTTAGCTCTGTCCCCGTCAAAAGGTCCTCAAACTTCAATATCCAGCGGTGCGCACCATCCCGCAAAAGGGGAAGTTGACGTACAATGTCAGTCATGTCGACGGACGCCCATGGCTTGTATTCCATATGTCTGCCCTTCCCCAGCACCGGGAGCATCCTGGGGCAGTTATCATCAATGTCAGGTGTGGGCCTCTTTGATCTGCATGGGCATTTGTTCAAGGCCCCCCTGGAGTCTTTCACACGTCTCCGGCTCGAACGTGTGCGAGTGCGGGAATGGCTCTCACAATCACTGCTGTCCTGTTCAAAATCCTCATCACTTTTGTTGACGTACTTCCTCTTACTCCCACTCTGCCTGTCGTGACTCGGTAACACACGTTTCTCCGTGCGTCCAGCAGCTCTGTCACGGCAGTGTTTGCTCTCCAGCTCTTTCAACGCATCAGAATGGTCATTGTACAATCGAACCAAGTCTTTTTCTTGAGCAGCCAATCCAGCCAAACGCTCCGACAGGTACGTAGTAGCGGCTGAATCAATATTCTCCCGCTCAATATTCTCCCGAAAACTCTTCTCCGCCTCAGAAATCTGCCCATGAAGAACGGTGAGACTATCGCCAAGAGAGTTCAGCACCACAGCGTCCTTCCTCACTTCCTCCTGTGACAGGTTGCTGCCGCTCATGGCCGGATTGGGGCTTGCTGTCCTTCTGTAGATGTCATCACCTCCATGTAGACTGTCTCTGTGGCAGCCTGTGGCAGCCTCATCCTGCAGGTCACCCAAATCGAGGATCAAATGTGCCTCTTTCAACAGAATTTCACTCAACCGTGTTTCTATGGCACGCATAGACTGTCTTTGTGTCCTTAATTCACTGGTCAAGTCCTCTTTCAGGCAACGTACCCGTTCCAGCTCCCTCTTAACAGAGCTTTGAGTGTCGCTGTCATCTGGCCGTTGCTTGGATGTCCTCATGTCTCCGCTGTCATGAACCTTCACCTCAGCCTTTGCTGAGAGCACGTTGCTGTGGTCCACAATGTCAATGCACTGCTGCTTCTGGGCCGGTAGTACTGACTCACTGATATTGGGGCCTTCTGTACAGAACATAGCCAATACTGATAATTCAGTCTTGCGTTTGAGTTTTCGCTCCTTCGTTTTCTGATCTGCTCTGTATCCATGCACCAGAACCCTTATGGTGTTAATGACTTCTCCATCAAAAGTACCCTCCAGAGGCCAGGGTCTGTCAATGTCTGTCCAACGCTGGTTAAATTTCTTTGAAATCTTCAAAATATCCTTGCATAAAACTGAATATTTCTCTTGGACAATGTCCACTGGGATTATTCCTGCGTCCATCATATCTACTAAATAGTAAATAATCTACTAGACACTAAACTTACACAGTCACACTGTGACACACTCATGCTGTGTCACCTCTCACTCAGTCACAGACATGCATACTCATTTGCATATTGTCCCCACAGAATGAGTAGTCAATTAACTTACTCCAAGGAAAACATGCAATACTTTCTCTCTCACCATTCACACAGGAAAGTGTAAAATAAAGAAATGAGAAAACTACTGACAGTGACAAAGAAATATAGAAATGCCTCTATATATATTTTTTTTAGACTAGCAAGTCAAATCACTGACTGAGGGAAGAGATTGACCCCCCTGCATGCACTCCACACAGGCGTCAAATGCACTCAATCGCTCCCTCATTCACATCTAAGCAACTGTTTTGTCCCAGAATCAAATTACCCCTGCAGGCTATATTTTTTGACTAAAATAAAAAACCTGTATGCTTAACCATCCAAATTAACCTATCTAATTTTACAAAGGATAAATGAAATATCCTAAATGTGATAATTTACAATGAGAAATGTATTCTCATTTACCTCCTAAATTTAGCTTGGACCCCAAATTAAAGCCAATTTAACCTGAATTAAATCCCCAATTTAATATCTATATTACTCCCCCCTCTGAAACATGTTCCACATGCTTCAGAAATACCTAAAAGAAAAAATAATACAATAGGCCAACCCAAATAACAACACCCAAGCCTAAAGCATAAAATCCTCCCCCGCTCTGTCGCAAAGACAAAGAAAGGCCTCCCCAGCATGCGTATGTGCGAGTCCCCCGAAAGAGAAACACACAGGCACATACACGCAGATAAAGCACATACACGCACAACCATACCACATAAACTACACTACCATTTAACTCTTAAACTCTGTCAACTCCCTAACAGAAGCAGACTCCAAGAACCTAATTACTAACCTAACCAATAACCTGCCTAACACAGCGTCCAGATGTACACTATGGCCCTAACACGTACGCTTAACACAAGAATCATAAACCTATTCCATCATCCTAACTTCAGTCCCGGGTTCCATCCAAAGTCACGTCAAAAGCAACAAAAAATCCACAGATACGCAGGTCCGTCTCGCGTGGCGCAGAAAATCCCCAGACTCCTCACCAACCATCCTCCAACGTCGGGCGCCATTGTGATGTATCTTTTCTTCAGGGTTCTGTGGAGATTTTACTAAGTTGCTGTTGAAATGAATATGGAGATCCAAGCAGGCACATAATCCTTCTTTCCATTTATTGGTCAGCAATCAGTTACAGACAGGTTACAGATATCATCGTTCCATCGTTACAGCATATTGAGGCCTTCGTCCCAGGCAGAATGCCTAGTCCTCCCTTGTCTCTCTCTCTGCTGTATCTCACTCTCTCTCCCTGCTGTCTCCATGTCCCATCTTATACCTTTCTAACATGTGGGTGTCACCGTGTGTGTGTGTGTGTGTGTGTGTGTGTGTGTGTGTGTGTGTGTGTGTGTGTGTGTGTGTGTGTGTGTGTGTGTGTGTGTGTGTGTGTGTGTGTGTGTGTGTGTGTGTGTGTGTGTGTTGGTTGGCCCTAAAGGCTCAGTCAACAAGTTACCACCGGGTCAGCAATCAGTCACCACAGGGGTCTTTCTGTTGCAAACATTCTTTGGGTGGTAAAGGTCACTGCGTCTACAAACTGCTATCTTAAAGTGTCCCTAGGCAGGATGGGCTCACAGCTGTTGCTCATTGGGACTCAATGTGACCTCCTATAAGCCAAAGTGTTATGTGTACAATTATGACATAGTTTGAGAGGCATAAGCTATCAAAATATACATCATGAAGAAAGCTATAATAAGCATTTTATTTTGCTTTCTCTAACTTTCCCTAACTAAAGGGTGTCAGCCAGCGAGGGAGAAGCCAAGGAGCAGAGAGACATGGTGCTACGTCTGGAATCCACCGTGGAGGACCAGAGAGTTCATCTGAGCAACATGGAGGGAGAAGCCAAGGAGCTCCGAGACACCGTGGTGGAACAACGGGTTCATCTCAGCAACATGGAGGCAGAAGTCCAGGAGCAGAGGACCTTAGTGAGAGGTAAGGATGATGAGAGGTAAGGATCTGGTCTACATGGAGCTTGTAGATCTGGTAACGGTACTGTACAGGCTGAAATGTTTATTAGGGCTGCACTAAAAGCACACTATTAGGGGTGCACTAAAAGCACACTATTAGGGGTGCACTGAAAGCACACTATTAGGGGTGCACTAAAAGCACACTATTAGGGGTGCACTAAGAGCACACTATTAGGGCTGCACCAAAAGCACACTATTAGGGCTGCACTAAAAGCACACTATTAGGGCTGCACTAAAATCACACTATTAGGGCTGCACTAAAAGCACACTATTAGGGCTGCACTAAAATCACACTATTAGGGGTGCACTAAAAGCACACTATTAGGGCTGCACCAAAAGCACACTATTAGGGGTGCACTAAAAGCACACTATTAGGGCTGCACTAAAAGCACACTATTAGGGCTGCGCTAAAAGCACACTATTAGGGCTGCACTAAAATCACACTATTAGGGGTGCACTAAAAGCACACTATTAGGGCTGCACTAAAAGCACACTATTAGGGGTGCACTAAAAGCACACTATTAGGGGTGCACTAAAAGCACACTATTAGGGGTGCACGATTATGAAATTATGACCGATATCCTCATATCTGCCGATACCGATTCTGACCGATTCCGATATTATACAGAGGACCACAATGGAAACAAGCCTATAGGCCCTATAGGGGCTTATTGGCCCAAAGCCTGTTAATGAAGTATTAAATAAATCAATAGCCTGTACTCTTTTCCATGTGTCTGTTTTCACACCTGAATGACTGAAGATGAGTACACAAATTAAATGTAGAAAAATAAATGCTTATTTTTACTTAAGATTACTTAAGATCATATTGGATTTGGCTTTACTAGACTAGGTACTAGACACTTTTATATTGAACTCATTGATGATTTTTTAAATTTTTCATTTAAAAACAATTAGCAGGTGAAAATGATTAAATAATCTGTATCATTTTGAGACCGTTCCGATACCGATAGCCTATTATATATATTATATATATGGCATTTTTATGGCCGATATTCCGATTATGCTACAGATTATTCTCCTTCTTACATTAGTTCTAAATTCGAACTAGTCCAAAACTCGCTTAACCTCAGATCAAATGCCTGGATGCGCTATGTCGTACCAAACACCAAATCTGAGGCAGGGAAAAAAAACCTTGCGTTTTTTGGGCCCTGGGCGTGGAACGATCTACAGACCAGATTAAAATTGGCTTCCTTGATCCCCCTAGTGACTTTTAAGAGGCTTGCCTCTGGCACACTCTCCGGCCATTGCTCCTGCTTTGACGAGTACATTTGCGGTGTTCTTAGTTTTATATTAGCTTAGTAGTTTTTTTTAAGTATTGTTCTTACTAGTCTCTTTTAGTCTGTACTTGGTTTAGTGGATAGCTATTTAAACTCTTTCTGAGTCTCCCTGGTAGTTGGTTTTTGGTATTACGGATGTCATATGTTTGTCTTGTTATGTCCTGTATTTGTTGTTACTGGCAGAGCTGTGTAACATTTATTTGCCTCTTCTCTTGGCCAGTGCGCACTTGTAAAATGTGATTTTACTGGTTAAATAAAGGTTAAATAAAAAATAAATGAATCGTGCATACATTTGTCTTGTTAAAATGGAAGGTATTTTAGTCCACGGACTGTGGCGCCTGTAGTGTCTTGCCATTATTTGTCATATATTGAGTGTCCAGGAAGCACTTTTTACCCTGTTGCATAAATGATTGGAGAGGCCAGGCATGTCCTTATTTCTGTATCATTTTATTAAGGACAAAGCTTAGTTACCAAATTCATGATCAGTCCATTCCAGAGCCATCCTAGAGCAGTCCCCTCATAGCTGTCCCCGACCTCATCTGGAACCTGGCTACAGATCTCACTCTGACTGACTGGATTCTCGACTGACCTCTCTGACTGGATTCTGTGGATTCTCACTGGATTCTCTGGATCTCCGCACATTTGAGACCCTCTTTATAATTCTCCCCAAATAGTGCATGTAGGGTGTGCACCCCAACGCCCTTGTATGTGTGTACGCATGTGCATGTGCATGTGCGTCCCCAGACCACCGCATACTAAGTAGATGGTCACTTCTATAGATTATTAACACAATGGTATCCACGGTTCAATACAATAGCCTTTACAATTTCATAGCAGACCTTTTCAACTGATCACATAGGCCCTCCTTGGAATGTGTCTGTGGGCCAGCTAATATCAAGCCTCTCAGAACTTACATGCAGGAACTCAGCTAGTGAAGGTTTGTCCTGCACAACAACATGACATTATACAACATTATATGGATATTTCATCGTAATGTGGCTTTGTAATATACGACAGGTCCTCCCTTGACACATGAGCCAACATGTGTCACAAAACTCATAGGAAGGAGCCACATTAGAATCCTCCCTCTGGCCGATACATGACTTACTTACTGGAACATCAGCAATTCAAAGAAATCACACAATTACAATAGAATCCAAAAATACCCTCAAAAGTTTCCAGCATTCAAATTACTTAAAATCATCACCAGTGATCTTCATTACATTTACATCCTCATCATCAGTATGCTTGACTCTCTCTGTGTTTACTTCATTCTCATTTCATCTCATTTCATTTCATTTCATTTTAACACAAAAACACAGTAAAAATCGTTTACACCCCAATAACTTCTCTGTAGTATAATCCCTATCACTTTCAACAATCACATAACTCAAACATGAATAATGGCATCAATGATTAGTACACATATCTGACACTTAACACAATACATTGTCGCTTCTCCAACCCCTTTTGCTTTTACTCAAAAGCACTCCAATTATAGATCAATGTGTGTTATAACCTTTCAATCGTGACATCTAAAACACCTAGCTTCAGTTAATGTCATGACTAAATTATAGCTATAATCATCCAATACTATTGACCCTCAAAAGTTTAGTTTTCCTTTAGGACATGCAGAAATTATCCATACATTATTTCAACCCTCCATATTTCCAAGGCCGGGGAAAAACATCACATAACATCAGATACAACCCCACTATTTTCAACCCAATGAACGATAACGGTACAAATCACATCTGAGTATCAGCATTAATCCCTCACAACATGCAGCTGATTCACAGATCAACTTCCAACACATATACGTCAAAAAACAGAGTAATCTACATAACAATAGATAATTCCACAGTCTTGGCCAAATACCTTCATTGACTTTTCCCCATTCACAAATTTAGTTGAATAACAATACGCCCTTTATCTAATCTTAGGACGGATTACACTTAAGCGTACGGCAGGGCCACTACCTCTCGTCTAACAAAGAGACATCTACTAATTTTATTCCGGTACACATTATTATTCATTTTCCCAAATCTAGGCATATTCATCCCCATCAAGTCAATTTCTCTAATTCAAATGCCCTACGACAAAACCATCAACATACATGCCTATTATGTTGAATTAGACAAACACAGACACACATTTGACATCAGATGTAACGATATTCATCTGATATAAAGATTCTTCTGTAACCGTTGCCCCTCTCGTTATCTCACGTCGACTGTTCCTTCAGCCAGCATGGCCAAATGAGGCTGTCCATGTCAACAGGTTGTATGCATGATGCAGTGTCCTGATGCACCGCACAGTTGTTGTTGAGCTGTCCTCTCTCCCAAACTGAACTGACTTCTCCATCTCCCCCCTTTCAGTCATGACAAAATGACTGAAAATGAGAAGTTGACGCTGAGGCACGCAAAGCCACTGCAACTCCCTACAATGTAGGCCACTGCAAGGCAGAAACCCATGCTGCAAAGTGATGCGTTGCTGGGAGCCTGTAGATCTGTTGAATTGAGCCGAGCCTCCTCCTCTCGGTGTCCGTGGCTGATGAACGCCTCCCTTTGAACACTGAATCGCCGAGCCGAGCAGAGTAGAATGGACCCCCTCACGATCGCTGCTGAAGAGGTGACGCTGGTGGTGCTCGCTGACCCCCGACTGCAGCCCCTCTCCCCGGCCGTCTGCTGCCGTGGTGATGAAAACCATGGTGATGACGACGCACACCACTGCTGAAAGCCGCTGGTTGACCGTAGCCGTAGCAGAGACGATGACGGTCCCCGCCGAGCAGACTGAACTAAACTTAAATCCTCAATTCCAATACCCTGAATCCCTACAAGTTGTCATGGCACTCCAATCACCTAAACAACAAGTCCAAGCACTCCCAGACACACTCCGTGACAAAACAAAGTTCTTTTCCTCAATCCGTCCCAGAGGAGCAGACTGCCCCCCCGAGCGCGAACAATGAGGCCACGATCTAGCTCGCCATTATTTGTAGTGTATTGCCATTATTTGTCATATATTGAGTGTCCAGGAAGCACTTTTTACCCTGTTGCATAAATGATTGGAGAGGCCAGGCATGTCCTTATTTCTGTATCATTTTATTAAGGACAAAGCTTAGTTACCAAATTCATGATCAGTCCATTCCAGAGCCATCCTAGAGCAGTCCCCTCATAGCTGTCCCCGACCTCATCTGGAACCTGGCTACAGATCTCACTCTGACTGACTGGATTCTCGACTGACCTCTCTGACTGGATTCTGTGGATTCTCACTGGATTCTCTGGATCTCCGCACATTTGAGACCCTCTTTATAATTCTCCCCAAATAGTGCATGTAGGGTGTGCACCCCAACGCCCTTGTATGTGTGTACGCATGTGCATGTGCATGTGCGTCCCCAGACCACCGCATACTAAGTAGATGGTCACTTCTATAGATTATTAACACAATGGTATCCACGGTTCAATACAATAGCCTTTACAATTTCATAGCAGACCTTTTCAACTGATCACATAGGCCCTCCTTGGAATGTGTCTGTGGGCCAGCTAATATCAAGCCTCTCAGAACTTACATGCAGGAACTCAGCTAGTGAAGGTTTGTCCTGCACAACAACATGACATTATACAACATTATATGGATATTTCATCGTAATGTGGCTTTGTAATATACGACACGCCCTCAGGTGGTCGGGGGAGGGCATTCCACAGCCAAGCAGAAGGCCCCGCCTCCCCTTCATATAGGAGTCTCAACATACATTTATTTCTCTGTGATATTGTTTTTCAGTAATGGCTGCCAAAGTGAGTGAAAGTGAGTCCCAGGTTGCAGAGTTCCAGACCAGGATGAACGCTACAGAGACCAGACTGGATGCTACAGAGACCAGCCTGGATGCTACAGAGACCAGACTGGATGCTACAGAGCCTGGATGCTACAGAGACCAGACTGGATGCTACAGAGACCAGCCTGGATGCTACAGAGACCAAACTGGATGCTACAGAGACCAGACTGGAGGCTCCAGGTTGCAGACTTGGAGAAACAAAGTGAAGGTAATTTATTTGGGGGCGGCAGTGGCTCAGCGGTAGAGTGGCCGGTAGAACAGTTGGATGGGAACCGTGAGGTTACCGGTTCGATCCCTGTGGGCTCCCCCAGAGTTAGTGTTGAAGTGTCCTTGAGCAAGACTCTGAACCCCTAATTGCTCCCGATGTGCAGGTTGGTGCCTTGCATGGTTTCCTCCATCGATGTGCAGGTTGGTGCCTTGCATGGTTTCCTCCATCGATGTGCAGGTTGGTGCCTTGCATGGTTTCCTCCTCCATCGATGTGCAGGTTGGAGCCTTGCATGGTTTCCTCCATCGATGTGCAGGTTGGTGCCTTGCATGGTTTCCTCCTCCATCGATGTGTGAATGTGTGAATGAAGCGACGGTGGAGGGCTTGTCTAAGTGGTCCTTTAAGTGTAATTAATTCAGACTAGACCTGTACGTGCCCGTCGCCCACCGGCCTGCAACTTGGGAAATAATAATACCCGTTAACTTGTCATAGCACTCGTTTCAACTATCTGTCTGTGTCCCTTTTGTGCCCATACTGTATATGGAGATCTCTGATTGATTGAAATATTTATTAACAGTTTGCAGAATTACAGTACATTTCTCCAACATGTGGTGGGTTAAGATTCACCCGTAGCTCCAACATGTGGTGGGTTAAGATTCACCCGTAGCTCCAACATG
The DNA here is from genome assembly GCF_951216825.1 of Electrona antarctica. Lineage (NCBI taxonomy): Eukaryota > Metazoa > Chordata > Actinopteri > Myctophiformes > Myctophidae > Electrona > Electrona antarctica. Next base: position 164,764 of record NW_027638008.1, on the reverse strand, counting down.
TGGTTGGTTAAGATTCACCCTTAGCTCCAACATGTGGTGGGTTAAGATTCACCCGTAGCTCCAACATGTGGTGGGTTAAGATTCACCCGTAGCTCCAACATGTGGTTGGTTAAGATTCACCCTTAGCTCCAACATGTGGTGGGTTAAGATTCACCCGTAGCTCCAACATGTGGTGGGTTAAGATTCACCCGTAGCTCCAACATGTGGTGGGTTAAGATTCACCCGTAGCTCCAACATGTGGTGGGTTAAGATTCCCCCGTAGCTCCAACATGTGGTGGGTTAAGATTCACCCGTAGCTCCAACATGTGGTGGGTTAAGATTCACCCGTAGCTCCAACATGTGGTGGGTTAAGATTCACCCGTAGCTCCAACATGTGGTGGGTTAAGATTCACCCGTAGCTCCAACATGTGGTGGGTTAGGATTCACCTGTAGCTCCAACATGTGGTGGGTTAAGATTCACCCGTAGCTCCAACATGTGGTGGGTTAAGATTCACCCGTAGCTCCAACATGTGGTGGGTTAAGATTCACCCGTAGCTCCAACATGTGGTGGGTTAAGATTCCCCCGTGGTTTCTGCGTGCGGTTAGGTTAGAGTTCTGGACTATTGCGTGTCAGACTGTTGGACCAAAGATACTGTATGTACCCAAAGTTCAGTTGATGCAGTGTGTTTAGAAATGACTAACAAAATAATGTTAGCCTAAATGCCCAAATGACATCCGAACATTGGGTGGCTGAATATCAGGAGGACAGCTCTCCTAGATTCCTGAATATCAGGAGGACAGCTCTCCTAGATTCCTGAATATCAGGAGGACAGCTCTCCTAGATTCCTGAATATCAGGAGGACAGCTCCTAGATTCCTGAATATCAGGAGGACAGCTCTCCTAGATTCCTGAATATCAGGAGGACAGCTCTCCTAGGATAGGAGAGCTGTCAGCTCTCGACGAGGACAGCTCTCGACGAGCTCCATCTAACTTAATTAACATAAATTAACAAATTACATATTCATTGGTCAGTGGCACAAAATGAGTTAACATACATTTATTTCTCTGTGATATTGTTTTTCAGTAATGGCCGCCAAAGTGAGTGAGAGTGAGTCCCAGGTTGCAGAGTTCCAGACCAGGATGAACGCTACAGAGACCAGACTGGAGGCCACCGAGGTCTACGTTGAAGACCACCAGAGCAGACTGGATGCTACAGAGACCAGACTAGATGCTACAGAGACCAGACTAGATGCTACAGAGACCAGCCTGGATGCTACAGAGACCAGACTGGATGCTACAGAGACCAGACTAGATGCTACAGAGACCAGCCTGGATGCTACAGAGACCAGACTGGATGCTACAGAGGTCCAGGTTGAAGACTTGGAGAAACAAAGTGAAGGTAATTTGACATACCAGTGGTCCGACATGCATGGCCGGACTCACCCGTAGCTCCAACATGTGGTGGGTTAAGATTCACCCTTAGCTCCAATATGTGGTTGGTTAAGATTCACCCGTAGCTCCAATATCTGGTGGGTTAAGATTCACCCGTAGCTCCAACATGTGGTGGGTTAAGATTCACCCGTAGGGAGGCCTGCATATTTGCACTGGACAAAATGTCTTCTAAATCTAGTCAACCAGGCCTGCAGTAGGTTATGCACTGGACACATGTCTTCTAAATCTAGTCAACCAGGCCTGCAGTAGGCTATGCACTGGACACATGTCTTCTAAATCTAGTCAACCAGGCCTGCAGTAGGCTATGCACTGGACACAAGTCTTCTAAATCTAGTCAACCAGGCCTGCAGTAGGCTATGCACTGGACACATGTCTTCTAAATCTAGTCAACCAGGCCTGCAGTAGGCTATGCACTGGACACATGTCTTCTAAATCTAGTCAACCAGGCCTGCAGTAGGCTATGCACTGGACACATGTCTTCTAAATCTAGCCAAGCAGGCCTGCAGTAGTCTATGCACTGGACACATGTCTTCTAAATCTAGTCAACCAGGCCTGCAGTAGGCTATGCACTGGACACATGTCTTCTAAATCTAGTCAAGCAGGCCTGCAGTAGGCTATGCACTGGACACATGTCTTCTAAATCTAGTCAAGCAGGCTTGCAGTAGTCTATGCACTGGACACATGTCTTCTAAATCTAGTCAACCAGGCCTGCAGTAGGCTATGCACTGGACACATGTCTTCTAAATCTAGTCAACCAGACCTGCAGTAGGCTATGCACTGGACACATGTCTTCTAAATCTAGTCAACCAGGCCTGCAGTAGGCTATGCACTGGACACATGTCTTCTAAATCTAGTCAACCAGGCCTGCAGTAGGCTATGACTGGACACATGTCTTCTAAATCTAGTCAACCAGGCCTGCAGTAGGCTATGCACTGGACACATGTCTTCTAAATCTAGTCAACCAGGCCTGCAGTAGGCTATGCACTGGACACATGTCTTCTAAATCTAGTCAACCAGGCCTGCAGTAGGCTATGCACTGGATAATGCAGACTGGAGGAATGCAGACGACAAGATGACTCTTAACTTCCGCTTATTTCCTGCACGTTTACTCGGTCGCCTAGCAACCAAGAGTCATTGAGACGGTGGCGACAAGCTCCATCTAACTTAATCAACATAAATAAACAAATTACGTATTCATTGGTCAGTGGCACAAAATGAGTTAACATACATTTATTTCTCTGTGATATTGTTTTTCAGTAATGGCCGCCAAAGTGAGTGAGAGTGAGTCCCAGGTTGCAGAGTTCCAGACCAGGATGAACGTTACAGAGACCAGACTGGATGCTACAGAGACCAGACTGGATGCTACAGAGACCAGCCTGGATGCTACAGAGGTCCAGGTTGCAGACTTGGAGAAACAAAGTGAAGGTAATTTATTTGGGGGCGGCAGTGGCTCAGCGGTAGAGTGGCCGGTAGAACAGGTGGATGGGAACCGTGAGGTTACCGGTTCGATCCCTGTGGAGTTAGTGTCGAAGTGTCCTTGAGCAAGACTATGCATGGTTTCCTCCTCAATCGATGTGTGTGTGTGTGTGTGTGTGTGTGTGTGTGTGTGTGTGTGTGTGTGTGTGTGTGTGTGTGTGTGTGTGTGTGTGTGTGTGTGTGTGTGTGTGTGTGTGTGTGTGTGTGTGAATGAAGTGACGATGGAGGGCTTGTCTGAGCGTTCATTAATTCATTTGAGCTCAGAGAATAGACAGTGTGTTGAAAAGGTAATTTACTGTATTCATCATACAATCCACACATGAGAAAGCACATTAAACTACACTTAATGATTGTGAATATGTAACGATTATTACTAATGATTGAATTGATTTAATGGTAATCTTGTGTTGATTTCAGCTCATGCTGCTCAGCTGTCCACCGTAGAAACACACCTGACTGCTACTGACAACCAAGTACAGGATCTGAGGAGTGAGTAGATTTATTAAACATTGTTATAATGATCTGAGGAATAAGTCTATTTATTAAACATTATGGTGTAATGAACTGAGGAATAAGTCTATTTATTAAACATTGTTATAACATGAACTGAGTAGCAGGTGTAAAGGTTACAGTTTGTGTATTCATCAGACGTTCTTAATCCAGAACGATTTACAGTAAGCAAGAACAACACATGGTGATATATCACATTATAGAAATAGAACAACACATGGTGATACATCACATTATAGAAATACAGTAATTTTACAGTACATTTACAGTAAGCTACGGGCTAAGATGGAGTCCGGCCGCGTGGTCCAGCAGTGTCGTTTTTGTCGACTAAAACTATGACGAAAAATGTTCGTCGACTACCTTTTTTCACTGATGAAAACGACATAAAACTAAATAAAAACTAAGCTATGATGACTAAAACTATTTTGTCAACAGCTAAAAACTAGTCTAAAATGTTTCATAAAAGATCCAGTATGAGTCATTTTACACTTGGTTGCATGCTGAAAATAGCAGATCTACAAGCTTGTAGATCGGCTATTTTCATTACGACAGCATCAAGGCCCGCCAAAATACATTTTGTTTGACTAAATCAACTGTAGATTTAGTCGACTAAAATCTTATGATATTTAGTCGACTAAAACTAGACTAACACCAAAACATTCCGGGTGACTAAATGTGACTAAAACTACATTAAAACTATTGAAGAGACTATGACTAAAACTAAAATAAAAAATGCTGCCAAAAACAACACTGTGGTCCAGGCACCTAGGCTGGTGCTCCAGCCTGACAGCGTGTCGTGGGTTCGAGTCCCGAGTCCGTCGACCTTTGCTGCGCGTCTCCCCCCCCCCCCCCCCCCCCCCCATCCCTGTCTAACTACTGTAAATCTATCAATAAAGGCAAAAAGCCCAAAATCATATCTTAAAAAAAAAAGATGGAGTCTGAAGGTTTTCAGACTACGGTGGAGGATTTCTCCAACCAAACGTTGGTTGGAGAAATGTACCTCAAATGTACCTCAAATGTACCTCAGAGAACATTCTAGTATCTAGTGGTATTCTACAGTACTTCAGAGTACATTCTAGTACCACCAGATACTAGAATGTACTCTGAAGTACTGTAGAATAATTAAGTACTGTAGAATACTATACTATAATGTTACTGTACCAGAGATTAAAATAGGGTGCATTTTGCATCCCAAAACGCAGTTTATAGTTAAGGGACGCAATAAAACAACGACCTCTGCATCCACGGGATGCATTACTGTACTACTGTACTGTTTTGTATTCTAGTTTATTTTGCTAGCTTTAGTTATAATAATAATTTCTTCTTCTGTTTTCCACATGAATATAACCACATTATAACCATATAAAATGAAATGGGAGTTAAATGCTGCAATTTGTAAAAGATGGCAAAATATCACGTGGTTGAAGTGGGACTCATAAAATGTCCCTGGGACTCATTTCTAAAAGACCATCCCTGCATCCTGGAACTCATTACATTGAAAACCTATTTACATCACTGCTGTACTCTGAAGTACTGTAGAACAATTAAGTACTGTAGAATACTATAGTATAATGTTACTGTACTCTGAAGTACTGTAGAATACTATACTATAATGTTACTGTACTCTGAAGTACTGTAGAATACTATAGTATAATGTTACTGTACTCTGAAGTACTGTAGAATACTATAGTATAATGCTACTGTACTCTGAAGTACTGTAGAATACTATAGTATAACGTTACTGTACTCTGAAGTACTGTAGAATACTATACTATAATGTTACTGTACTCTGAAGTACTGTAGAATACTATACTATAATGTCACTGTACTCTGAAGTACTGTAGAATACTATAGTATAATGTCACTGTACTCTGAAGTACTGTAGAATACTATAGTATAATGTTACTGTACTCTGAAGTACTGTAGAATACTATACTATAATGTTACTGTACTCTGAAGTACTGTAGAATACTATACTATAATGTTACTGTACTCTGAAGTACTGTAGAATACTATACTATAATGTTACTGTACTCTGAAGTACTGTAGAATACTATAGTATAATGTTACTGTACTCTGAAGTACTGTAGAATACTATACTATAATGTTACTGTACTCTGAAGTACTGTAGAATACTATACTATAATGTTACTGTACTCTGAAGTACTGTAGAATACTATAGTATAATGTTACTGTACTCTGAAGTACTGTAGAATACTATAGTATAATGTTACTGTACTCTGAAGTACTGTAGAATACTATAGTATAATGTTACTGTACTCTGAAGTACTGTAGAATACTATAGTATAATGTTACTGTACTCTGAAGTACTGTAGAATACTATAGTATAATGTTACTGTACTCTGAAGTACTGTATAATACTATACTATAATGTTACTGTACTCTGAAGTACTGTAGAATACTATACTATAATGTTACTGTACTCTGAAGTACTGTAGAATACTATACTATAATGTTACTGTACTCTGAAGTACTGTAGAATACTATAGTATAATGTTACTGTACTCTGAAGTACTGTAGAATACTATAGTATAATGTCACTGTACTCTGAAGTACTGTAGAATACTATACTATAATGTCACTGTACTCTGAAGTACTGTAGAATACTATAGTATAATGTTACTGTACTCTGAAGTACTGTAGAATACTATAGTATAATGTTACTGTACTCTGAAGTACTGTAGAATACTATAGTATAATGTTACTGTACTCTGAAGTACTGTAGAATACTATAGTATAATGTTACTGTACTCTGAAGTACTGTAGAATACTATAGTATAATGTTTCTGTACTCTGAAGTACTGTAGAATACTATACTATAATGTTACTGTACTCTGAAGTACTGTAGAATACTATAGTATAATGTTACTGTACTCTGAAGTACTGTAGAATACTATAGTATAATGTTTCTGTACTCTGAAGTACTGTAGAATACTATACTATAATGTTACTGTACTCTGAAGTACTGTAGAATACTATACTATAATGTTACTGTACTCTGAAGTACTGTAGAATACTATAGTATAATGTTACTGTACTCTGAAGTACTGTAGAATACTATAGTATAATGTTACTGTACTCTGAAGTACTGTAGAATACTATAGTATAATGTTACTGTACTCTGAAGTACTGTAGAATACTATAGTATAATGTTACTGTACTCTGAAGTACTGTATAATACTATACTATAATGTTACTGTACTCTGAAGTACTGTAGAATACTATACTATAATGTTACTGTACTCTGAAGTACTGTAGAATACTATACTATAATGTTACTGTACTCTGAAGTACTGTAGAATACTATAGTATAATGTTACTGTACTCTGAAGTACTGTAGAATACTATAGTATAATGTTACTGTACTCTGAAGTACTGTAGAATACTATAGTATAATGTTACTGTACTCTGAAGTACTGTAGAATACTATAGTATAATGTTTCTGTACTCTGAAGTACTGTAGAATACTATACTATAATGTTACTGTACTCTGAAGTACTGTAGAATACTATAGTATAATGTTACTGTACTCTGAAGTACTGTAGAATACTATAGTATAATGTTTCTGTACTCTGAAGTACTGTAGAATACTATACTATAATGTTACTGTACTCTGAAGTACTGTAGAATACTATACTATAATGTTACTGTACTCTGAAGTACTGTAGAATACTATAGTATAATGTTACTGTACTCTGAAGTACTGTAGAATACTATAGTATAATGTTACTGTACTCTGAAGTACTGTAGAATACTATAGTATAATGTTACTGTACTCTGAAGTACTGTAGAATACTATAGTATAATGTTACTGTACTCTGAAGTACTGTATAATACTATACTATAATGTTACTGTACTCTGAAGTACTGTAGAATACTATACTATAATGTTACTGTACTCTGAAGTACTGTAGAATACTATAGTATAATGTTACTGTACTCTGAAGTACTGTAGAATACTATAGTATAATGTTTCTGTACTCTGAAGTACTGTAGAATACTATACTATAATGTTACTGTACTCTGAAGTACTGTAGAATACTATAGTATAATGTTACTGTACTCTGAAGTACTGTAGAATACTATAGTATAATGTTTCTGTACTCTGAAGTACTGTAGAATACTATACTATAATGTTACTGTACTCTGAAGTACTGTAGAATACTATACTATAATGTTACTGTACTCTGAAGTACTGTAGAATACTATAGTATAATGTTACTGTACTCTGAAGTACTGTAGAATACTATAGTATAATGTTACTGTACTCTGAAGTACTGTAGAATACTATAGTATAATGTTACTGTACTCTGAAGTACTGTAGAATACTATAGTATAATGTTACTGTACTCTGAAGTACTGTATAATACTATACTATAATGTTACTGTACTCTGAAGTACTGTAGAATACTATACTATAATGTTACTGTACTCTGAAGTACTGTAGAATACTATACTATAATGTTACTGTACTCTGAAGTACTGTAGAATACTATAGTATAATGTTACTGTACTCTGAAGTACTGTAGAATACTATAGTATAATGTCACTGTACTCTGAAGTACTGTAGAATACTATACTATAATGTCACTGTACTCTGAAGTACTGTAGAATACTATAGTATAATGTTACTGTACTCTGAAGTACTGTAGAATACTATAGTATAATGTTACTGTACTCTGAAGTACTGTAGAATACTATAGTATAATGTTACTGTACTCTGAAGTACTGTAGAATACTATAGTATAATGTTACTGTACTCTGAAGTACTGTAGAATACTATAGTATAATGTTTCTGTACTCTGAAGTACTGTAGAATACTATACTATAATGTTACTGTACTCTGAAGTACTGTAGAATACTATAGTATAATGTTACTGTACTCTGAAGTACTGTAGAATACTATAGTATAATGTTTCTGTACTCTGAAGTACTGTAGAATACTATACTATAATGTTACTGTACTCTGAAGTACTGTAGAATACTATACTATAATGTTACTGTACTCTGAAGTACTGTAGAATACTATAGTATAATGTTACTGTACTCTGAAGTACTGTAGAATACTATAGTATAATGTTACTGTACTCTGAAGTACTGTAGAATACTATAGTATAATGTTACTGTACTCTGAAGTACTGTAGAATACTATAGTATAATGTTACTGTACTCTGAAGTACTGTAGAATACTATACTATAATGTTACTGTACTCTGAAGTACTGTAGAATACTATACTATAATGTTACTGTACTCTGAAGTACTGTAGAATACTATAGTATAATGTTACTGTACTCTGAAGTACTGTAGAATACTATACTATAATGTTACTGTACTCTGAAGTACTGTAGAATACTATACTATAATGTTACTGTACTCTGAAGTACTGTAGAATACTATACTATAATGTTACTGTACTCTGACGTACTGTAGAATACTATAGTATAATGTTACTGTACTCTGAAGTACTGTAGAATACTATAGTATAATGTTACTGTACTCTGAAGTACTGTAGAATACTATACTATAATGTTACTGTACTCTGAAGTACTGTAGAATACTATAGTATAATGTGACTGTACTCTGAAGTACTGTAGAATACTATAGTATAATGTTACTGTACTCTGAAGTACTGTAGAATACTATAGTATAATGTTACTGTACTCTGAAGTACTGTAGAATACTATAGTATAATGTTACTGTACTCTGAAGTACTGTAGAATAATATAGTATAATGTTACTGTACTCTGAAGTATTGTAGAATACTATACTATAATGTTACTGTACTCTGAAGTACTGTTTACTACTCTGTCTTGTTGAAGCTGATACTGATAGTTGGATGTAAAGCTGCTGCACTGCAAGACAATACATTTAATACATTTGATTGGTGTATTATTGAAATGACAGTAATAATAAATAGTAGGCCTATAATATATGCTTTATATTAATGTTTATAGTAATGTTTGTAATGTGATGTCTCTGTGTTGACAGACCCACCGAAGGTGGTGTTCTCTGTTGGGTTGAGTAATTCTGGACCAGTTGGACCGTATAGTTCTGTCACCACTCTGATCTACCAGAGAGTCATCACCAACGTGGGCAACGGCTACGATCCATCTTCAGGTTGGTTATGATTCATTATGATCTACAGGTTGGTTATGATTCATTATGATCTACAGGTGGTTATGATTCATTATGATTCATTATGATCTACAGGTTGGTTATGATTCATTATGATCTACAGGTGGTTATGATTCATTATGATTCATTATGATCTACAGGTGGTTATGATTCATTATGATCTACAGGTTGGTTATGATTCATTATGATCTACAGGTGGTTATGATTCATTATGATCTACAGGTTGGTTATGATTCATTATGATCTACAGGTTGGTTATGATTCATTATGATCTACAGGTTGGTTATGATTCATTATGATCTACAGGTGGTTATGATTCATTATGATCTACAGGTTGGTTATGATTCATTATGATCTACAGGTGGTTATGATGCATTATGATCTACAGGTGGTTATGATTCATTATGATCTACAGGTGGTTATGATTCATTATGATCTACAGGTTGGTGTCTACCTGGTCTACCTGTAGCTCTGGTCTACCTGTAGTTCTGGTCTACCTGTAGCTCTGGTCTACCTGTAGCTCTGGTCTACCTGTAGCCCTGGTCTACCTGGTCTACCTGTAGCTCTGGTCTACCTGTAGCTCTGGTCTACCTGTAGCTCTGGTCTACCTGGTCTACCTGTTGCTCTGGTCTACCTGTAGCTCTGGTCTACCTGTAGCTCTGGTCTACCTGTAGCTCTGGTCTACCTGGTCTACCTGGTCTACCTGTAGCTCTGGTCTACCTGTAGCTCTGGTCTACCTGTAGCTCTGGTCTACCTGTAGCTCTGGTCTACCTGGTCTACCTGTAGCTCTGGTCTACCTGGTCTACCTGTAGCTCTGGTCTACCTGGTCTACCTGGTCTACCTGTAGCTCTGGTCTACCTGGTCTACCTGTAGCTCTGGTCTACCTGGTCTACCTGTAGCTCTGGTCTACCTGGTCTACCTGTAGCCCTGGTCTACCTGGTCTACCTGTAGCCCTGGTCTACCTGGTCTACCTGTAGCTCTGATCTACCTGTAGCTCTGGTCTACCTGGTCTACCTGTAGCTCTGGTCTACCTGGTCTACCTGTAGCTCTGGTCTACCTGTAGGTCTGGTCTACCTGGTCTACTTGTAGCTCTGGTCTACCTGGTCTACCTGTAGCTCTGCCGGCCGTTCCAGACTCTGATTCTGAGGAAACATTTTGTGGACCAATCTCTAGAATTATTAGTTAGATGTTTTGAAAATAGCAGATCTACAAGCTCACTACGTGCCATGTTGTTGTGAGCTTGTATATCTGCTATTTCTAACAGTCTAATTATACAATATGGTTGGAGGGTTCATTCACACCGTTTTAATGTGTGTGTGTGTGTGTGTGTGTGTGTGTGTGTGTGTGTGTGTGTGTGTGTGTGTGTGTGTGTGTGTGTGTGTGTGTGTGTGTGTGTGTGTGTGTGTGTGTGTGTTTACTCTCTCTCTCTCTCAGGTATCTTTACATCAGACGTGAAGGGGGTTTATCAGTTCAGGTTCACTGCATCTCACATCTTTTCATCAGAGAATGTGGGGATCCAGATGTATAAAAATGGTCAGCTACTCATGTATAACTATGGATACAATAATCATGGTCATTTTGAATATGTGTCTAATGGAATGATCGTAGAGCTGGAGCAGGGAGACACAGTTTGCATGCGTTTACCTGGTGGGAAGAGGCTCTTTGATAACACACAGAACCACAATGTGTTCAGTGGTTTTCTGCTCTATGCTATGTAACTGTTACTACATTACATTAACACTGTTACTGTACCATTACATTAACACTGTTACTGTACCATTAACACTGCTACTGTACCATTAACACTGTTACTGTACCATTACATTAACACTGTTACTGTACCATTACATTAACACTGTTACTGTACCATTACATTAACACTGTTACTGTACCATTAACACTGTTACTGTACCATTACATTAACACTGTTACTGTACCATTAACACTGTTACTGTACCATTAACACTGTTACTGTACCATTACATTAACACTGTTACTGTACCATTAACACTGTTACTGTACCATTAACACTGTTACTGTACCATTACATTAACACTGTTACTGTACCATTAACACTGTTACTGTACCATTAACACTGTTACTGTACCATTACATTAACACTGTTACTGTACCATTAACACTGTTACTGTACCATTACATTAACACTGTTACTGTACCATTACATTAACACTGTTACTGTACCATTACATTAACACTGTTACTGTACCATTAACACTGTTACTGTACCATTACATTAACACTGTTACTGTACCATTAACACTGTTACTGTACCATTACATTAACACTGTTACTGTACTGTAACATTAACACTGTTATTGTACCATTACATTAACACTGTTACTGTACCATTACATTAACAATGTTACTGTACCATTACATTAACACTGTTACTGTACCATTACATTAACACTGTTACTGTACCATTAACACTGTTACTGTACCATTAATACTGTTACTGTACCATTAACACTGTTACTGTACCATTACATTAACACTGTTACTGTACCATTACATTGACACTGTTACTGTATAATTACATTAACACTGTTACTGTACCATTAACACTGTTACTGTACCATTAACACTGTTACTGTACCATTAATACTGTTACTGTACCATTAACACTGTTACTGTACCATTACATTAACACTGTTACTGTACCATTACATTAACACTGTTACTGTACCATTAACACTGTTACTGTACCATTAACACTGTTACTGTACCATTACATTAACACTGTTACTGTACCATTAACACTGTTACTGTACCATTACATTAACACTGTTACTGTACCATTAACACTGTTACTGTACCATTACATTAACACTGTTACTGTACCATTACATTAACACTGTTACTGTACCATTACATTAACACTGTTACTGTACCATTAACACTGTTACTGTACCATTAACACTGTTACTGTACCATTAACACTGTTACTGTACCATTACATTAACACTGTTACTGTCTGCTAAAGCAGCTGACTCCACCACCTCTCCCCCTCTCAAACTGTCTGCTAAAGCAGCTAACTCCACCACCTCTCCCCCTCTCAAACTGTCTGCTATAAAGCAGCTAACTCCACCACCTCTCTAGACAGGTGCAATTATGGTTTGACCCTAAAAAAATTGCAACAGAAGGTTTCTCAACTGTTTTGTGTAGTATTAGGTGTCCTTAATAACATACTAAAAGTTTACCAAAGTTTGACCATGCGAAAGGTGTTATTTTAGCATAATATGCATAATATGCCCATAACATCCTATATAAGGCAAAAAAGTCCAAATTTCATCATTCTTTAAGTAACATGTGACATATGAAACTAGGGTGTTTGCATGATTCTGAATCCATTCCAAGCATTAGTTTTGCACAAAAAACACTCCTTGGGAGGAAAACGGCCACACAAACGTGATGAGGTCAGCACATTTGGTCAAGTGGATATGGCCTAATTTAGCCCAAGGAGTGTTTTTTGTGCAAAACTAATGCTTGGAATGGATTCAGAATCATGCAAACACCCTAGTTTCATATGTCACATGTTACTTAAAGAATGATGAAATTTGGACTTTTTTGCCTTATATAGGATGTTATGGGCATATTATGCATATTATGCTAAAATAACACCTTTCGCATGGTCAAACTTTGGTAAACTTTTAGTATGTTATTAAGGACACCTAATACTACACAAAACAGTTGAGAAACCTTCTGTTGCAATTTTTTTAGGGTAAGGTGCCTTTTTTTCATATATGCCCTCACCTACTCCCCCTCTCAAACGGTCTGTGTAAGTGAGTAAGACAGTTTTCCCATTTTGTAAATATCTCAATCCATTTTTCAACTGTAGGCGGCTGTGGTTGTAGCCACTTTCTTCTCGTGAAAGCCTTCTTTCTCCCCACCAGGAGGATCAGAATAATTATTTTGTATCATTGCAGTCAAGTAAGACTGGCATCAACGCATGGTGCTGTGTGCTGGCACACTACACACTCTGTCTTTCTTTTATCTGTATTGTATTGTTATTGTGTGTGCTGGCACATATGCACACATGGCATCAACGCATGGTGCTGTGTGCTGGCACACTACACACTCTGTCTTTCTTTTATCTGTATTGTATTGTTATTGTGTGTGCTGGGCCGGCACATATGCACACATGGCATCAACGCATGGTGTTGTGTGCTGGCACACTATACACTCTGTCTTGCTCAGGGACTACAGATGAAATTTAGCTTTGGCTAACTCTGGCCCATTTACATTGAGGTGGAAACTGACATGTTGATTAATGAGCTTTGTCCCTGTCAAATAAATAAATAAGTAAGTCATATGAGAGGTTGTACAAAGTATAACGTGTCAAACTGGAAGGGGGTGATAATTCCAAATACAGCTTCCAAATGTTTGTGAATTTCCTTCCAATATGGATTCAGGACTGGGCATTCAAAAAAATAAAAAAACATGAAAATGGTTTTCTGCATTTTGATTGAATGATCTCCAATAGTATCTATTGTTTTTGCAGGGGTGTTAAATATGTTATGATATTTCCAATTAAATTCTCTCCACATATTTGAACATGTTGATTCCCATAAAACCTTACAAGCTTTACAATTTAGGCATTTAGCAGACGCTCTTAATCCAGAGCGATTTACATTAGAACAAAAAAGCATGGGAATACATCATATATATAAAATGCATTTATCATGAAACATGCATAAGCTAAGAACGTAACTAGAACATATCTATATAATGACACTACATATAAACTATACACTATACCAGGGGTTCTCAACGTTTTTGGCCGGGGACCCCCGGAAATGCTTTGGCAATGTCTCGGGAGCCCCGCCCCCTCCCGACCCCCAATATAAATTGACTGCTACAATAACCTTAAACCATTTTGGGCGGGAACCCCTTTTGGTGTTTTAAGCATTGTTATAATTTAGCTATTGAAAAATAGCAGATCTACAAGCTCATAGCGCGCCACCGAGTGGCGCGCTACGAGCTTGTAGGTCTGCTATTTTTGAAAAATCGTGAAAATAAAATTTAAAAAAAACATTTTTTTTTTTTTTTGAAAATAATTTGGGGACCCCCTAAAATAATTTGGCGACCCCCCGAGGGGTCGCGACCCACGGGTTGAGAACCCCTGCACTATACATATGTACTATGAAGTGCTATTGACTACATACAATGCAATTATTGTGCTGTCTACATGACATGCTATAAGTCTGTTTCAAATGCTATCTAAGTCTAAAAGGTGCTATCTAAGGCGGTAGGGTAAGTGCTATGGGCCATGATGGCCCAAGGCCAAATCTCAAGGCAAAATTGAGAGAGGCTTATTAACCCATTTAGGCCCGACCTCAAAATTTAAAAAAAAATCTTCTAAATCCTCCAGTTTTCTGAAATAAATATTGTCACAATTTTTCAAAAATAGCAGACCTACAAGCTCAAATTATAACATAATGTTTAAAACACCAAAAGGGGTTCCCGCCCAAAATGGGTTATTAAATGACAGACAAAAAAACCCCATTCATATTCAAACGCTAAATCGCTGAAAACCCCATGGAAGCCCTCAGAAGGACCTCGCCAGGCAGAATTGGAGCAGTGTACTGAATAAAAGGGACGTAAAGCATAGAACACATTCTTAAATATACTCAGTATTGTATATAAGAATTGCCCCATTAGAAAATATAAAGGTAATAAGCCTGAAACAACTAAACCCATGTAGTCAGCACTGATTTCTATCTGAGCTCCAAAGTATTCCTTACTACCGGTTAACACATTCCATGCTAGCCCACTAGTGGGGAGTGTTGTGCAGGACACACACACACACACACACACACACACACACACACACACACACACACACACACCCTTTTAGCCCAAGGAGTGCAAAACTAATGCTTGGAATGGGTTCAGATTCTCAGAATCATGAATAACCCCTAATTGTCACATGCTACTTGAAGCATAATTCAAATTTGAGATATTTGCCTTATAGGTTTTCAACGTTATCCCAACGTTCAACCACTGAATTTACCATGATCCAAAATGTATATAATTACAAATAACAAGTTTTAATATGTTATTTGGATGACCCTAAGGATCACGATTACTATTGCAATTTATTTTGGGTTAAATTTATGTCATGTTTGTTAGTATTTTTTTCTTTTTCTTGATCCATTTGGATCGACAAACTTTTATTTTTGTGCACGATCTTGATGATTTTGTCTGAATTCCCTCCCAGCTATAAGCGGTCCTCTTTGGTGGGCTGTAGTGTGGACAGTTGTTCAGAGACCTGCCTAGATGACCTACCAACGACATCACAGACCTGCCTAGATTACCTACCAACGACATCACAGACCTGCCTAGATTACCTACCAACGACATCACAACAGCGATGTCGAGCTAATAGGAATGACAGAAATCTTTCACTGGGAAGTTAACGTGCTGAAATAGAAGCCACTGTTCTTGAGTTTATACAATCTAGTAGAACGAGTAGAAGGAGACGGGTACCAATTACAGGTTGACAGGTTCAACATGGGTGAGGTGGTCCAGGCAGATTCTATAAAGGCCTTCTAAATCCTAACCTTTTAGTTTAGGGTAGAGGCCCAGCCCCAGGTCTTCACTCACCTGGGGCTCCAGAGGGTAGGTCTTCACTCACCTGGGGCTCCAGAGGGTAGGTCTTCACTCACCTGGGAAACCAGAGGGTAGGTCTTCACTCACCTGGGGCTCCAGAGGGTAGGTCTTCACTCACCTGGGGCTCCAGAGGGTAGGTCTTCACTCACCTGGGAAACCAGAGGGTAGGTCTTCACTCACCTGGGGCTCCAGAGGGTAGGTCTTCACTCCCCTGGGGCTCCAGAGGGTAGGTATTCACTCCCCTGGGGCTCCAGAGGGTAGGTCTTCACTCCCCTGGGGCTCCAGAGGGTAGGTCTTCACTCCCCTGGGGCTCCAGAGGGTAGGTCTTCACTCCCCTGGGGCTCCAGAGGGTAGGTCTTCACTCACCTGGGGCTCCAGAGGGTAGGTCTTCACTCACCTGGGGCTCCAGAGGGTAGGTCTTCACTCACCTGGGGCTCCAGAGAGTAGGTCTTCACTCACCTGGGGCTCCAGAGAGTAGGTCTTCACTCACCTGGGGCTCCAGAGGGTAGAGATCCAGGTCTTCACTCACCTGGGGCTCCAGAGGGTAGAGATCCAGGTCTTCACTCACCTGGGGCTCCAGAGGGCAGGTCTTCACTCACCTGGGGCTCCAGAGGGCAGGTCTTCACTCCCCTGGGGCTCCAGAGGGCAGGTCTTCACTCCCCTGGGGCTCCAGAGGGTAGAGATCCAGGTTTTCACTCCCCTGGGGCTCCAGAGGGTAGGTCTTCACTCCCCTGGGGCTCCAGAGGGTAGGTCTTCACTCCCCTGGGGCTCCAGAGGGTAGGTCTTCACTCACCTGGGGCTCCAGAGGGTATAGGTCTTCACTCACCTGGGGCTCCAGAGGGTATAGGTCTTCACTCACCTGGGGCTCCAGAGGGTAGGTCTTCACTCACCTGGGGCTCCAGAGGGTAGGTCTTCACTCACCTGGGGCTCCAGAGGGTATAGGTCTTCACTCACCTGGGGCTCCAGAGGGTAGGTCTTCACTCACCTGGGGCTCCAGAGGGTAGGTCTTCACTCCCCTGGGGCTCCAGAGGGTAGGTCTTCACTCCCCTGGGGCTCCAGAGGGTAGGTCTTCACTCACCTGGGGCTCCAGAGGGTAGGTCTTCACTCCCCTGGGGCTCCAGAGGGTAGGTCTTCACTCACCTGGGGCTCCAGAGGGTAGGTCTTCACTCCCCTGGGGCTCCAGAGGGTAGGTCTTCACTCACCTGGGGCTCCAGAGGGTAGGTCTTCACTCCCCTGGGGCTCCAGAGGGTAGGTCTTCACTCACCTGGGGCTCCAGAGGGTAGGTCTTCACTCCCCTGGGGCTCCAGAGGGTAGGTCTTCACTCACCTGGGGCTCCAGAGGGTAGGTCTTCACTCACCTGGGGCTCCAGAGGGTAGGTCTTCACTCACCTGGGGCTCCAGAGGGTAGGTCTTCACTCACCTGGGGCTCCAGAGGTACTGGAGGTGCACTCGAGGTGAGGCAGCTGAGTCTTGTTCCTCGCCTGCAGATCGGCGATCCTCTCCACCCCGTCGTACAGAGAACCTGGAGGAGGATGCTCTCCACCCCGTCGTACAGAGAACCTGGAGGAGGATCCTCTCCACCCCGTCGTACAGAGAACCTGGAGGAGGATGCTCTCCACCCCGTCGTACAGAGAACCTGGAGGAGGATCCTCTCCACCCCGTCGTACAGAGAACCTGGAGGAGGATGCTCTCCACCCCGTCGTACAGAGAACCTGGAGGAGGATGCTCTCCACCCCGTCGTACAGAGAACCTGGAGGAGGATGCTCTCCACCCCGTCGTACAGAGAACCTGGAGGAGGATCCTCTCCACCCCGTCGTACAGAGAACCTGGAGGAGGCAAAGTACAAGACAAATTAGTTGACATCAGAGCTCATAGAATGAAGCTAAATCAAACCTCATGAGGGAAAATGTAATCTCATTTGTGAAACAGCATGAAAGGAGCTCCCCACTAGTGATCAGTTCCTAAACAATATAGCACAATATGTAGAATAAGGAATTATCACGTTCTTAAAACTATGTTCTCTCTCTTTCTACGTCCAACCAGGTGAAGTCATTTCAGATTGAGGCTTTTAACCTTTGCAACTTGGTTTTAATGGAAGATGATTCTGAACATGCATTATTCTATCCTTTGACCAATTTAAATACTATCAAGCATCCTTCTAATTGGATGCTTGATAGTATTTCAATTGGTCAAAGGATAGAATAATGCATGTTCAGGGAGTGCCAAACGCTCAAATACTATCAAGCTTCCAATTAGAATGCCAAGCGCTCAAATACTATCAAGCTTCCAATTAGAATGCCAAGCGCTCAAATACTATCAAGCTTCCAATTAGAATGCCAAGCGCTCAAATACTATCAAGCATCCAATTAGAATGCCAAACGCTCAAATACTATCAAGCTTCCAATTAGAATGCCAAGCGCTCAAATACTATCAAGCATCCAATTAGAATGCCAAACGCTCAAATACTATCAAGCATCCAATTAGAATGCCAAACGCTCAAATACTATCAAGCATCCAATTAGAATGCCAAACGCTCAAATACTATCAAGCTTCCAATTAGAATGCCAAACGCTCAAATACTATCAAGCTTCCAATTAGAATGCCAAACGCTCAAATACTATCAAGCTTCCAATTAGAATGCCAAACGCTCAAATACTATCAAGCTTCCAATTAGAATGCCAAACGCTCAAATACTATCAAGCTTCCAATTAGAATGCCAAACGCTCAAATACTATCAAGCATCCAATTAGAATGCCAAACGCTCAAATACTATCAAGCATCCAATTAGAATGCCAAACGCTCAAATACTATCAAGCATCCAATTAGAATGCCAAACGCTCAAATACTATCAAGCATCCAATTAGAATGCCAAACGCTCAAATACTATCAAGCATCCAATTAGAATGCCAAACGCTCAAATACTATCAAGCATCCAATTAGAATGCCAAACGCTCAAATACTATCAAGCTTCCAATTAGAATGCCAAACGCTCAAATACTATCAAGCATCCAATTAGAATGCCAAACGCTCAAATACTATCAAGCATCCAATTAGAATGCCAAACGCTCAAATACTATCAAGCATCCAATTAGAATGCCAAACGCTCAAATACTATCAAGCATCCAATTAGAATGCCAAACGCTCAAATACTATCAAGCATCCAATTAGAATGCCAAACGCTCAAATACTATCAAGCATCCAATTAGAATGCCAAACGCTCAAATACTATCAAGCATCCAATTAGAATGCCAAACGCTCAAATACTATCAAGCATCCAATTAGAATGCCAAACGCTCAAATACTATCAAGCATCCAATTAGAATGCCAAACGCTCAAATACTATCAAGCTTCCAATTAGAATGCCAAACGCTCAAATACTATCAAGCATCCAATTAGAATGCCAAACGCTCAAATACTATCAAGCATCCAATTAGAATGCCAAACGCTCAAATACTATCAAGCATCCAATTAGAATGCCAAACGCTCAAATACTATCAAGCATCCAATTAGAATGCCAAACGCTCCTTTTTGTAAAAAACTTAAATGCAAATGATGAAACTTAACATGTAAATGTAAAGCACCGAAATGAACTATTCATTCATTCAACGCTCAATGTGTCTCAATGTGACGCTTGTAGATGGGATTAGTCTTTGAAAGGCTGCATATATGGAGCCGGTCAGCAACTCAAACCCTTAGATCTCCATATATGGAGCTGACCTGTTCTAACATGTCACAACAGGTTGCTTCTCGCCCTCAGGGCGTCTTACTGGTCTTACTGTGTATACTCGACTCATCCAGCGCCACAGCGCCACCTGATGGAGGCCTCTGGCCACCATAAATGCATTGTGAATGAGCACTACTCTTAACCCATTCTGGGTGGGAACCCCTTTTGGTGTTTCAAAGCATTATACTTTAGCTATTGAAAAATAGCAGATCTACAAGCTCATAGCGCGCCACCGCGCTACGCTACTCATAGCGCACCACCGAGTGGCGCGCTACGAGCTTGTAGGTCTGCTATTTTTGAAAAATCGTGAAAATGCGGCACAAATCTTTGAATATATTCTTTCAGAAGACTTTTTCTAAATGGGTTAACTTGAAAGCCGTTTTGGATCCGATTAATACTCGTATTTGAGCAGTTGGTGCAGCACTCACTCTGCAATTGGACGGCGGTGAAGGTCACTCACTCTGCGATGGGACGGTGGTGAAGGTCACTCACTCTGCGATGGGACGGTGGTGGAACTCACTCTGCGATGGGATGGCGGTGGAACTCACTCTGCGATGGGGCGGCGGTGGAACTCACTCTGCGATGGGACGGTGGTGGAACTCACTCTGTGATGGGACGGTGGTGGAACTCACTCTGCGATGGGACGGTGGTGGAACTCACTCTGCGATGGGACGGTGGTGGAACTCACTCTGCGATGGGACGGCGGTGGAACTCACTCTGCGATGGGACGGTGGTGGAACTCACTCTGCGATGGGGCGGCGGTGGAACTCACTCTGCGATGGGACGGTGGTGGAACTCACTCTGCGATGGGACGGTGGTGGAACTCACTCTGCGATGGGACGGTGGTGAAGGTCACTCACTCTGCGATGGGACGGTGGTGAAGGTCACTCACTCTGCGATGGGACGGCGGTGGAACTCACTCTGCGATGGGACGGCGGTGGAACTCACTCTGCGATGGGACGGCGGTGGAACTCACTCTGCGATGGGGCGGCGGTGGAACTCACTCTGCGATGGGGCGGCGGTGGAACTCACTCTGCGATGGGACGGCGGTGGAACTCACTCTGCGATGGGACGGTGGTGGAACTCACTCTGCGATGGGGCGGCGGTGGAACTCACTCTGCGATGGGACGGTGGTGGAACTCACTCTGCGATGGGACGGTGGTGGAACTCACTCTGTGATGGGACGGCGGTGAAGGTCACTCACTCTGCGATGGGACGGTGGTGAAGGTCACTCACTCTGCGATGGGACGGTGGTGGAACTCACTCTGCGATGGGACGGCGGTGGAACTCACTCTGCGCACTTGCCCTAGCCCCGACATTTTTATGTAGACATAGCACTATAAAGTATACATGCATAGTTCCATTATTATAGATATTCCACTGTTACGTTCTTAGCTTACGTAGGATTCATGATAACTACTTTGTATGTATGTGATGTATTGCCATGCTTTTTTTTGGTTCTTGCTTAATGTAAATCGCTCTGGATTAAGAGCGTCTGATAAATGCCTCAATTGTAAATTGTATTAAATATCCCAGTATAAATGTAGTGAGATCAATGTGAGATATCATACTTTCAGAAACATACTTTCCCACCAGATGGTGCTTGACCTCTGCCCGGAAGCTGGTCATGGTTTTGGCCACCTGGTGCTTGACCTCTGCCCAGAAGCTGGTCATGGTTTTGGCCACCTGGTGCTTGACCTCTGCCCGGAAGCTGGTCATGGTTTTGGCCACCTGGTGCTTGACCTCTGCCCGGAAGCTGGCCAATACAAACTGACTGCAAGAATAACCTTAATAGAGAAAAATATATCATAAATGAATACTGAAACCAGATATAATCATTAAGGAATGTTTATGCATGTACTATGTGTACTATGTAAACTCTTCATTTCCATTTTCCAGCCATTCAGTTGCAAAAGAAAAATGTTTATTAATTTTTTTAATAATTTGGGGACCCCCCCCAAAATAATTTGGCGACCCCCCCCTAGGGGTCGCGACCCACGGGTTGAGAACCCCTGAGCTAGTAGCCTACACTACGAGACGACACTGAACCCCATACGGAGTCTCACAGCAGCGATGTCAACAGTCCAGAAGAGCCATTTGAGCCATACGTTATTTTTACCCACTTTGATGATGATGTCACTGCCTTGTCAATCAAGGCCAAGGTTGCCTGTGGTATTTAATGAAGGTCTGTAATCAACCACAGGTGTTAAATCGGAACCACATGGACCCTTATGGGACTTTAACTCTGAGAGTGTACAAATGGAACCAAATAGACCCTTATGGGACTTTAACTCTGAGAGTGTACAAATGGAACCAAATAGACCCTTATGGGACTGTAACTCTGAGAGTGTACAAATGGAACCAAATGGACCCTTATGGGACTTTAACTCTGAGAGTGTACAAATGGAACCAAATAGACCCTTATGGGACTTTAACTCTGAGAGTGTACAAATGGAACCAAATAGACCCTTATGGGACTGTAACTCTGAGAGTGTACAAATGGAACCAAATGGACCCTTATGGGACTTTAACTCTGAGAGTGTACAAATGGAACCAAATGGACCCTTATGGGACTCTCTGAGAGTGTACAAATGAAACCAAATGGACCCTTATGGGACTTTAACTCTGAGAGTGTACAAATGAAACCAAATGGACCCTTATGGGACTTTAACTCTGAGAGTGTACAAATTAAACCAAATGGACCCTTATGGGACTTTAACTCTGAGAGTGTACAAATGGAACCAAATGGACCCTTATGGGACTTTAACTCTGAGAGTGTACAAATGGAACCAAATGGACCCTTATGGGACTTTAACTCTGAGAGTGTACAAATGGAACCAAATGGACCCTTATGGAACTTTAACTCTGAGAGTGTACAAATGGAACCAAATGGACCCTTATGGGACTCTCTGAGAGTGTACAAATGAAACCAAATGGACCCTTATGGGACTCTCTGAGAGTGTACAAATGGAACCAAATGGACCCTTATGGGACTTTAACTCTGAGAGTGTACAAATGGAACCAAATGGACCCTTATGGGACTTTAACTCTGAGAGTGTACAAATGGAACCAAATGGACCCTTATGGGACTCTCTGAGAGTGTACAAATGGAACCAAATGGACCCTTATGGGACTCTCTGAGAGTGTACAAATGGAACCAAATAGACCCTTATGGGACTTTAACTCTGAGAGTGTACAAATGGAACCAAATGGACCCTTATGGGACTTTAACTCCGAGAGTGTACAAATGGAACCAAATAGACCCTTATGGGACTTTAACTCTGAGAGTGTACAAATGGAACCAAATGGACCCTTATGGGACTTTAACTCCGAGAGTGTACAAATGGAACCAAATGGACCCTTATGGGACTTTAACTCCGAGAGTGTACAAATGGAACCAAATAGACCCTTATGGGACTTTAACTCTGAGAGTGTACAAATGGAACCAAATAGACCCTTATGGGACTTTAACTCTGAGAGTGTACAAATGAAACCAAATGGACCCTTATGGGACTCTCTGAGAGTGTACAAATGGAACCAAATGGACCCTTATGGGACTTTAACTCTGAGAGTGTACAAATTAAACCAAATGGACCCTTATGGGACTTTAACTCCGAGAGTGTACAAATTAAACCAAATGGACCCTTATGGGACTTTAACTCTGAGAGTGTACAAATTAAACCAAATGGACCCTTATGGGACTTTAACTCCGAGAGTGTACAAATTAAACCAAATGGACCCTTATGGGACTTTAACTCTGAGAGTGTACAAATGGAACCAAATGGACCCTTATGGGACTTTAACTCTGAGAGTGTACAAATGGAACCAAATGGACCCTTATGGGACTTTAACTCTGAGAGTGTACAAATGGAACCAAATGGACCCTTATGGAACTTTAACTCTGAGAGTGTACAAATGGAACCAAATGGACCCTTATGGGACTCTCTGAGAGTGTACAAATGAAACCAAATGGACCCTTATGGGACTCTCTGAGAGTGTACAAATGGAACCAAATGGACCCTTATGGGACTTTAACTCTGAGAGTGTACAAATGGAACCAAATGGACCCTTATGGGACTTTAACTCTGAGAGTGTACAAATGGAACCAAATGGACCCTTATGGGACTCTCTGAGAGTGTACAAATGGAACC
Organism: Electrona antarctica; assembly: GCF_951216825.1. Classification (NCBI taxonomy): domain Eukaryota; kingdom Metazoa; phylum Chordata; class Actinopteri; order Myctophiformes; family Myctophidae; genus Electrona; species Electrona antarctica. The sequence goes on along the minus strand of NW_027638008.1, from coordinate 140,683 downwards.
AAATGGACCCTTATGGGACTTTAACTCTGAGAGTGTACAAATGGAACCAAATGGACCCTTATGGGACTTTAACTCTGAGAGTGTACAAATGGAACCAAATGGACCCTTATGGGACTCTCTGAGAGTGTACAAATGGAACCAAATGGACCCTTATGGGACTCTCTGAGAGTGTACAAATGAAACCAAATGGACCCTTATGGGACTCTCTGAGAGTGTACAAATGGAACCAAATAGACCCTTATGGGACTTTAACTCTGAGAGTGTACAAATGGAACCAAATGGACCCTTATGGGACTTTAACTCCGAGAGTGTACAAATGGAACCAAATGGACCCTTATGGGACTTTAACTCCGAGAGTGTACAAATGGAACCAAATAGACCCTTATGGGACTTTAACTCTGAGAGTGTACAAATGGAACCAAATGGACCCTTATGGGACTTTAACTCCGAGAGTGTACAAATGGAACCAAATGGACCCTTATGGGACTTTAACTCCGAGAGTGTACAAATGGAACCAAATAGACCCTTATGGGACTTTAACTCTGAGAGTGTACAAATGAAACCAAATGGACCCTTATGGGACTTTAACTCCGAGAGTGTACAAATTAAACCAAATGGACCCTTATGGGACTTTAACTCTGAGAGTGTACAAATTAAACCAAATGGACCCTTATGGGACTTTAACTCTGAGAGTGTACAAATGGAACCAAATGGACCCTTATGGGACTTTAACTCTGAGAGTGTACAAATGGAACCAAATGGACCCTTATGGGACTTTAACTCTGAGAGTGTACAAATGGAACCAAATGGACCCTTATGGAACTTTAACTCTGAGAGTGTACAAATGGAACCAAATGGACCCTTATGGGACTCTCTGAGAGTGTACAAATGAAACCAAATGGACCCTTATGGGACTCTCTGAGAGTGTACAAATGGAACCAAATGGACCCTTATGGGACTTTAACTCTGAGAGTGTACAAATGGAACCAAATGGACCCTTATGGGACTTTAACTCTGAGAGTGTACAAATGGAACCAAATGGACCCTTATGGGACTCTCTGAGAGTGTACAAATGGAACCAAATGGACCCTTATGGGACTTTAACTCTGAGAGTGTACAAATGGAACCAAATGGACCCTTATGGGACTTTAACTCTGAGAGTGTACAAATGGAACCAAATGGACCCTTATGGGACTCTCTGAGAGTGTACAAATGAAACCAAATGGACCCTTATGGGACTCTCTGAGAGTGTACAAATGGAACCAAATAGACCCTTATGGGACTTTAACTCTGAGAGTGTACAAATGGAACCAAATGGACCCTTATGGGACTTTAACTCTGAGAGTGTACAAATGGAACCAAATGGACCCTTATGGGACTTTAACTCTGAGAGTGTACAAATGGAACCAAATAGACCCTTATGGGACTTTAACTCCGAGAGTGTACAAATGGAACCAAATGGACCCTTATGGGACTTTAACTCCGAGAGTGTACAAATGGAACCAAATGGACCCTTATGGGACTTTAACTCCGAGAGTGTACAAATGGAACCAAATGGACCCTTATGGGACTTTAACTCCGAGAGTGTACAAATTAAACCAAATGGACCCTTATGGGACTTTAACTCTGAGAGTGTACAAATTAAACCAAATGGACCCTTATGGGACTTTAACTCTGAGAGTGTACAAATTAAACCAAATGGACCCTTATGGGACTTTAACTCTGAGAGTGTACAAATTAAACCAAATGGACCCTTATGGGACTTTAACTCCGAGAGTGTACAAATTAAACCAAATGGACCCTTATGGGACTTTAACTCCGAGAGTGTACAAATTAAACCAAATGGACCCTTATGGGACTTTAACTCCGAGAGTGTACAAATTAAACCAAATGGACCCTTATGGGACTTTAACTCCGAGAGTGTACAAATTAAACCAAATGGACCCTTATGGGACTTTAACTCCGAGAGTGTACAAATTAAACCAAATGGACCCTTATGGGACTTTAACTCCGAGAGTGTACAAATTAAACCAAATGGACCCTTATGGGACTTTAACTCCGAGAGTGTACAAATTAAACCAAATGGACCCTTATGGGACTTTAACTCCGAGAGTGTACAAATTAAACCAAATGGACCCTTATGGGACTTTAACTCCGAGAGTGTACAAATTAAACCAAATGGACCCTTATGGGACTTTAACTCCGAGAGTGTACAAATTAAACCAAATGGACCCTTATGGGACTTTAACTCCGAGAGTGTACAAATTAAACCAAATGGACCCTTATGGGACTTTAACTCCGAGAGTGTACAAATTAAACCAAATGGACCCTTATGGGACTTTAACTCCGAGAGTGTACAAATTAAACCAAATGGACCCTTATGGGACTTTAACTCCGAGAGTGTACAAATTAAACCAAATGGACCCTTATGGGACTTTAACTCCGAGAGTGTACAAATTAAACCAAATGGACCCTTATGGGACTTTAACTCCGAGAGTGTACAAATTAAACCAAATGGACCCTTATGGGACTTTAACTCCGAGAGTGTACAAATTAAACCAAATGGACCCTTATGGGACTTTAACTCCGAGAGTGTACAAATTAAACCAAATGGACCCTTATGGGACTTTAACTCCGAGAGTGTACAAATTAAACCAAATGGACCCTTATGGGACTTTAACTCCGAGAGTGTACAAATTAAACCAAATGGACCCTTATGGGACTTTAACTCCGAGAGTGTACAAATTAAACCAAATGGACCCTTATGGGACTTTAACTCCGAGAGTGTACAAATTAAACCAAATGGACCCTTATGGGACTTTAACTCCGAGAGTGTACAAATTAAACCAAATGGACCCTTATGGGACTTTAACTCCGAGAGTGTACAAATTAAACCAAATGGACCCTTATGGGACTTTAACTCTGAGAGTGTACAAATTAAACCAAATGGACCCAGGTGTATTTGGTTCCATTTGTACACTTTAAATTATACATTGGGGTCCCAGAGATAGAAATGCCATTAAATGGGGGACCATAGCCTGTTGCATATCAATTAAACTGGGGGTCCTTGAAATTAAAATGATTGAACTGCTATAAAAATCTTCTCTTATGGGGGTCCTTGCATATATTTTCACATGGGGGTCCGCAGGCTAATTAAGTGTGATTTTGGGGGTGCTTGACATGAAAAGGTTTGGGAGCCATTGATGTAGAAAAGTGTGTGAACTGTGAAGGACTGTGTGTGTGTGTGTGTGTGTGTGTGTGTGTGTGTGTGTGTGTGTGTGTGTGTGTGTGTGTGTGTGTGTGTGTGTGTGTGTGTGTGTGTGTGTGTGTGTGTGTGTGTGTGTGTGTGTGTGCGCGCGCGCAGGATCAGAGAACGACAGAGAAATAATCTTGCCAATCAAAGTGGTTACAGTAGGCCTACAGCAGCACAGCCAGGAGGTATTCATTAATCCATCCAATCAAAGTGGTTACAGTAGGACTACAGCAGCACAGCCAGGAGGTATTCATTAATCCATCCAATCATAGTGGTTACAGTAGGCCTACAGCAGCACAGCCAGGAGGTATTCATTAATCCATCCAATCAAAGTGGTTACAGTAGGCCTACAGCAGCACAGCCAGGAGGTATTCATTAATCCATCCAATCAAAGTGGTTACAGTAGGCCTACAGCAGCACAGCCAGGAGGTATTCATTAATCCAGTGGTTACAGTAGGCCTACAGCAGCACAGCCAGTGATATAAACATGTTTGTTTGTTTTTTGCAACAATTTTCTTCATTTTGTTGAGGAAATGCAGAGCCAGATCACGCATAGCATCTCTGAGGATAGAATTCTGGATGAGCAGGACATGTGCAGCATTTTGTACAAAACGGGCCACTCCTGAAGACTTTGGAAGGCAATCTTAGCCAATCAGTGTAGAATCTGAGAAATCAAACAGACTCGTCTTGATCACATGACTACAGAGATCATGTATACCGATTTGCATGAGATTTGGATGAAATCTGTGTGACTAATATAAACAATGTGTTTTGCAGAAATCGGCCTCATGGTGGCGCTATAACCGGCAGATGTGGAGGGATGCAGGGAAAATGTTTTTCCATGGCCTCTAGGGAGTGCGCATACAAAGTTGTACACAGATCGATGCAGTTATAGGTAAAAACAGGAATTGCCCTGTTATAGCGGCACCATGAGGCTGGTTTGGAAAATAAATTGTGTCATGTCGTCCTCAGCCTAGTGGAAATGTGCGTGTATAATTTCACGGAAATTGCACACTGTGTTTGTGATTGTGGCATTTTGTTCGAAACGGACCAATCATGTGAGCTTTGGAAGCGAATCTTAGCCAATCAGGAAGGAAGATGGGAAATGGTGCAGATCCGTGTTGATCACATGACTATGGAGATAGTGTATACCGAATTGTGTGATGTATGGATAAAATGTGTACGAGTAATCTACAGAAATGAGTTTTGCCTAAATCGGCCTCATGGTGGCGCTATAACAGGCCGTTGAGGAATATTTGGGGCAGAGGTTCGTCGTTGGCATCCAGAGAGACATGCCAGTAATTTTACGGCTCTAGCAGTGATTCTCAACCCATTTAATTTCAAGGACCCCCAGTTTGACATGCATTAGTCTACGGACCCCCATTTAATGTCATTTCTATCTCTGGGACCCCCAATTTATATTGTAAAATCAATGAATGTTAATTTAACTCTGAGAGTGTATAGTAGCGGGTCCATTTGGTTCCATTTGTACACTCTCAGAGTTACAGACCCATGAAGGGTCCAATTGGTTCCAAACTATCATTTAGCTGGGGACCCCCTGGAACTCCCTCAAGGACCCCTTGGGGGTCCCCGGACCCCACTTTGGGAACCACTGCTATAAAGCACAATAGCACATAATATGCAGTGGGGGTTGCAGTGGCGTGCACAGACATTTAGAGGGGCAGGTGCTCAAGTTAAAAAAGGGCACCTTGTGCAGCGCGTGGAACCGGCCGGTTGCCTTAATCCATTTTGGGCGGGAACCCCTTTTGGTGTTAGCATTATGTTATGCTTTAGCTATTGAAAAATAGCTAAAGCCATGATGCGCTGCAGATCGGCTACGCACGGTGTTTTCAAAGAACGTTGAATATGTCAATGTGAGTATGTGACAATTGAAATGGGCTGTTTATTGAAATGAAACATTTTTACAGAGAAGATTTGTGTGCACATGATCTCAATGCCTACATTTAGGCCAGATGCTGGATGTCAGGCAGACGCCAAGCCAGGCAAACATCAAAGAAGAGAGAAAAACATCCACAGGCCTATCTAGAGAAAATGCAACCAAAAGGTTGCATTGAAGTAATTTCTCATGGAGCTCTAGAAACTAGTGCGCAGATGTTTTTTGGAGTGGTGGCAACCACTCCTATAGACAGCTATGTGTCCTTGTGTCGAGCACGAAAATATATAGCGTCATAGCGTTTGTTCACCACCAAGTGTCACTGTTGCACAGCCTAACACACAGACACACACACAGGCCAGGGAGGAGGGCTTGTACAGTACAGTACAGTACAGTACAGTACAGTACAGTACAGTACAGTACAGTACAGTACAGTACAGTACAGTACAGTACAGTACAGTACAGTACAGTACAGTACCACTCAATTCAGACGGGTCTGATTTTTGTGTCGTCTATGTATGGCACAAACGAATGTCAGATGCAGGGTGTCAGTCCGTGGCCAAATTAAACGGGCGGGGGTATAATTTCATTGACATGAAAAAGTTTGAGGAACCAACCAGTACTGAATAATGATCAACACACTGTCTTGTCTGTAATACATCAATCGTGGGAGTGGGACGTCACGTGGGTGGGTCGGAATAGCGGTGGCTGGCGGCCCGTGACGGGAATAACGGCGAGCGTCCCCTTGCGTGCGTGCGTGCGTGTGGGTGTGTGTGTGTGTGTGACAGTGGAATCCAAGTAAGATGGCTGCGGGAAACGAAGATCGAGTCGAGTGGTTGTGAAATCCAACACACACACAGTCAGTCAACCGCAGGTTGTTTATCTGATCTGCAACACATTGGTGGCCTGGCTGGCTGGTGTGGGACGTGCTGCTCGTTTCCTTTTCATCTCTGAAGGCATCTTTTTGTACGTTTTTTTTTTAAAACGGGGAAGTAAAGTTGTCTCCCTGGCAACTGATGATCATCACCACCACCATCCTCCTACATGGGTCTGCTACGTTAGCTGCCTTCTACCTACCAGAGCTCCCCCAAGCAGGCTAAAGCTAGCACCAGCTGTGTGTGTGTGGTGGTGTGTGTGAGGGGAAAACAGTGGAATATTCTGCACGTACACAAGGTGAGCAACTCTAACAAGACGCCGAAATAAGAGCAAAATATTGTGTGTTAAAGATCAACAATTTCGTGGTTTGGTTATGTCAGAGATGTGTGTGTGTGTGTGTGTGTGTGAGTGTGAGTGTGAGTGTGTCACTGTGTGTGTGTTAATGCCTGTGCCCAGTTAGCTTAGCAACTGAAGCTCAGTCGCAACAAGATGCAACCGTTCTTGTTGAGATGCACTGATTGTTGTTTTTCTTGAGTTACACACCCCGTGGCTTGCATCAACACAGTACACATCATGCATGATGGATGAAGTCGATACTTGTCATGATTTGCAAGCCCAGACAGCAAAGAAAACAAGGTCACTGACTGCACTGCAGACCCATGTTGAAAACAAGGCATTCGTTATTTTTTGCTGTAGTCTAGAGAGAGGCTAACGTTAGGTTGGCTAAAATAGCCTTGGTGTGTGTGTGTGTGTGTGTGTGTGTGTGTGAGAGAGAGAGAAAACTAGTCTTATTGGCTTTTAATGCTGCTGAGTGACTCCTGGGTGCTCTAGTGACTCCAGTCCACATGGGTGTTATTGGGCAATAATATGGCTTATATCGACATTTCTCGTCTGTTATTGTAATCGTATATTGTAGTATTTTATTTTATATTGTGACTCACATGATGATACACACGTTTAGGTGTGAAATTAACACTGTTGCTGAGTTGGAGTTCTCAAATACTACAAATATTGCAGCTGGGGGGAAAAATGGCAGTCCTCCTAGTTTAGCTTTCCTGTTTATTTATCATGCATTTTTCAGGGTTTCTATACAGATATATTGTACCATATTGTGATGTATATATTGTACATATCGACCAGGACCCGGCCCTTTACAGGGAAGTGTAGCCTGATGTCTGTACAAAGTATCTCTCCCCACTGGACTGTGAATTGAGTTCACTGTCTCTTAAACAGTATATAGTTGGTGATTGTTCTTCAAGCTTGATTAGATCGGATTAGATCAACACGAAACTGCAGGGAAATCAATCAAGCGCATTCGAGAATAAAGGGTGGTTATAAATGCAACAATCTCTGGACATACTCCAGGCAAGTATAATATAATGGAACTGTGTACTCTGCCCCCACCCAGTCTCCCTCCCTCCCTCCCTCCCCCTTAGCATGTAGAAAATTTGCTTAGGGCAAAACACCCAGACCTTATTCATTGGGTGAGTGTCCCTCCCCTTTCACTGGATAAAATAGTCACAGAGACAGATCTCCTAAAAGCATATATAGGACAAGAACCTAATTGGAGCATGACTCTGTTTTGGTCAAAACAACTATGCTATGATTGAGGGTCATGTGCAGCCAACATGCCTCATATAATGCTCTGGCAAGCTTATGCTAGATTAGACCTTGCAGTCCGAGAGTGAGTGAGTGACTGTAGCAGGGAAGAGACTTGGTGCTGTTCATTTTACAAGATATGACACACACACACAGTCTAGTTCACAGATGTATTTTCTGTCTTGTTTTTGAGGAAACCCTCTGTATCAGAATTATATGGCTGGACTTTGAGCTCACCTTGCTGTCTTTTTATTATGGTACCAAACAGTGTTGTTTTCGTCGACTAAAACTAAGACGAAAATTATTTGTCGACTACCTTTTTCCACTGACAAAAACTAAATGGAAACTAAATGAAAACTAAGGTGTGATGACTAAAACTAAGACTAAATATACTGACAATTTAGTCAACAAATAAAAACTAGACTAAAATGTTAGGAAGGGACTAGTGGACAAGAGATCCAGTATAAGTCATTTTACACTTGGTTGCATGCTGAAAATAGCCGATCTACAAGCTCACAACGCGTCGCAGCGCGACGCGTTGTGAGCTTGTAGATCGGCTATTTTCAGCAAATGTAAAATCAGCCATTATGACGGCATCAAGGCCTGCCAAAACACATTTTAGTCGACTAAATCAACTGTAAAATCAACTAAAATCTCATGACATTTAGTCGACTAAAACTAAACTAACACTAACACATTCCAGGTGACTAAAATGTGACTAAAACTAAGTGAAAACTATTCAAGAGACTATGACTAAAACTAAAATAGAAATTTGATGCCAAAAACAACACTGGTACCAAAGAATGTGACCTGCAAATGAGAGGTAATTTGATTGACTGTAGTTTTTATGTCGTTCCACACAATATCAGTTCTTCTGCCAAGACCTGAACAAACTATCTTCATAAAGATTAGCGGAATATTGTTTGAAATTAGATTGCCCTGTGAGTTCCAGTGTCTTCTGGTGAAATCGTACCAGTTCTGGTGAGATTGTAAGTAACAGTAAGTTATTTAGTTTGAGTGTAACATATGTAGCTACACAATTATTTATGAGTCATAAATAATTGTGTAGGTGGATTACTTAGTCATAAATTATGACTAAGTAATCCAGATTATATGATGATTGTTGGTGTAAAATGTTTAATCTCTTTGTGTGGCTCATTTGGTTTATGGGTGCTTAAACCATTGCTGTGTACATCCACACCATATGATATGTAATAATGGCATTTTAATTGTAATTACATTTAATACGCCTGATGAATGGAGAGATGTACAATGTTCTGCTTATTATTAACCCCTTGTTTAAGGGTGCAGAGTTGAGGGAAAGGTGCAAAAGCTGACAAAATAAGATGTTTGAATTGGCTGACCAAATAAGATGTTCAAATTAACTTGTCTTACCATGTCTCGCACGCACGCACGCACGCACGCACGCACGCACGCACGCACGCACGCACGCACGCACGCACAATTGTGCCACCATGTACACATAGTAGGTTGCTTTGCCCTGTTAAGCAGTAAACTGTAAAGTCAACTGTTATATACCTGTACTATGCCTTTGGGAAATGGTTCTTTCTTTTGTTTTTTTTCGTTTTTATAGTTGACAGTTGCACTGAGATTGTTAGTGTTGTTATTTTGCTGAATACAGTCATGGCTGGCTGGCTACACATTGGCTGACTACTCAATTTTCTCTTTTGAAATAATAGCTTTTGATGTTTTTTTATTTGATTTTTTTTGTCTTTGTGATGATGAGACAGCGTAGTTTTACTTCAGTTTTGACAGCCTCGGCTATCAACAAGGCTAGTGACCCTGGTGGTGGGTATGTTTGTGCGTTGGAGTGAGAAGAACTCGAAAATCTTTTAAATTGTGTCCTGGAGGCTGGCTATAGTTTGTTGATCCCTTTAATTTCGGAGCAATTAAGGAATCTTCTTCTTGGCAAGTCCTGTCATAAAAACCTCAAGAAAGTCTGCATCTGGCTCCGCTGCACACTAGTCTTCACTCACAGAAACACAGTCATTCAACCAGGTGTGCTGCTGCTGCAGTACGTCGAATGTCCTTGCTGCTAGCGCATCACTGGCAACACTTGCGTTGCCACATCCTTACAAATGAGAGCAGGTCACATGACTTTACCCCCCCCTAAGAATACTACTGTGTATGTGTGTGTTTAACCCTTAACCCATTTACATCGAAATCTAAAAAAATGTCTGCTAAATCCTGACAGTTTTCTGAAAGACCGCATCAGTGGTGCTCAATATTTCATGTCAAGGACCCCAAAAATTATATGTAATTGGCCCGCCGACCCCTATCTGAAAATATGTTGTTTCAGGGACCCCAGAAGCAAAGATTTTAGCTAAAAACGAATGCTCCGAAAGAACATATTCAAACATTTTGGGCCACATTTTCACGATCTTTCAAAAACAGCAGACCTACAAGCTCGTAGCGCGACACTCGGCGCTGCGCTATGAGCTTGTAGATCTGCTATTTTTCAATAGCTAAAGCATAACATAATGCTTAACCCATTTAGACCTGAGGACGCATCTGTGTCATATTATAGCTTTTAACCCATTTTGGGCGGGAACCCCTTTTGGTGTTTTAACTAAGCATTATGTTATACTTTAGCTATTGAAAAATAGCAGATCTACAAGCTCTTGTAGGTCTGCTATTTTTGAAAAATCGTAAAAATGCGGCACAAATCTTTGAATTTATATTCTTTCAGAGCGAATGTTTTTTTTATTTCGACGTCAGGCCTGAATGGGTTAAAACACCAAAAGGGGTTCCCAGTCCCACCCCAACATGGGTTAAGATGGGTGGCAAGGAAGCAGGAATGAGGCAGAAAGAGAGTGTGATTTGTGGCATGGCCGGCTCTTAGCGCTCCTATGAATTATCATGGAATCATTCCAACCCACGCCTTTAGGCCCTGTGTGGCTTCAGCGGTTTCACACCCATCTCAAATACAAGGATGGTTCTGTTTGAATTCAAGCCTGCTGTGATTCTAAAGCAACTAGGCCTGACCTCCGGGGTTTTGCATTTTAAAAAGTGTTGGTGTGTGAGAGGCAGGCTGAGAGCAGACATGTCTTAACCCATTTAGGCCTGACATCAAAATTGAAAAAAATGTCTTCTTCAGTTTTCTGAAATACCTATGTTTCTAGGCCTATGTCACTCAATATGTCATGTCAAGGACTCCAAAAATTATATGTAATTGGCCGCCGCCGACCCCCATCTCAAAATATGTTGTTCCAGAGGCAACCCCAGAAGCAAAAAATCTTAGTTAAAATTGGTCGCTCTGAAAGAATATTCCAAGGGTTGCGCCACATTTCCACGATTTAAAAAAAATAGCAGACCTACAGGCTTGAGCTTGTAGATCTGATATTTTTCAATAGCTAAAGTTTGAATGAATGCTTAAAACACCAAAAGGGGTTCCCGCCCAGAATGGATTAAGCTTATGAGTAATTACCATAGAGTATATATATAATAGAGACTGAACTGGCGCGAAGCTCCGCCCCCTCCGCTATTCATGTCAGTGGAAGTTGCTCAGTGGCGTTTTAAAGCACCCGGAAGACTGCCGGAAGTCCCTCCCCGGACCTCAACTTTGAGGTCCTGGGTGACGTAGGGCAACCGAGCGCTCAACGTTAAAGCCCAGCTGCACGGGGTTTCCCGGTCATGAATCCACGGGTCCGCCTGTAGTCCCTCCTCCTACCACTAGGACCCAGAGCTTCAACGTTGAATAGCCTCACTGGCCCCTTGGTAATTACTAGCTTTAGATGTATTGAGATACCACATTTTTGAGCTGCCAATACGGATTCTCTGAGTGCCGAATCATGATTGGGGTCAGGAGGACAGCAGGACACAAGTGGCTGAAATAGAATTCTGACTTCTGTCCTGTCCTTCGCATAGATGTAACATTTTGATGTGAAGGGAATCCAGTGACTTGTTTTTGATTTATTACATGATTATGAGTGGCAATTGGTAATAATAATAATAATAAAACTTTATTTGTATAGCACCTTTCATGACATGAAATGCAGCTCAAAGTGCTTTACACAAAAAAAGAAAAGAAAGGCAGGGCATAAACAATACAGTGAGGACATGAATAACATTTTTGAATAACATTTTTTTTTAAATCCAATGTTTTATAATTTAACCCATTTTGAGCAGGAACCCCTTTTGGTGTTGCATACATTATGTTATAATTTAGCTATTGGAAAATAGCAGATCTACAAGCTCATAGCACGCCACCGAGTGGCGCGCTACGAGCTTGTAGGTCTGCTATTTTTTTTTAAATCGTGAAAATATTTATTTCAGAAAACTGGAGGATTTAGAAGAATCTTTTAAAATGTTGAGGTCAGGCCTAAATGGGTTAAATGTGTCTGTTGTTTATACCTGATACCAGTATTGGTGTATATCCCTATAGTTGCAATGGTAAACATTCACAATTCTTTACATTTTTTAAATGTAATTGTATACTTAAAGGAGAATTCCATGCTAGAAGGCTTTTACTTTTATTTGTAGTTGTTACGTCCCCACCAAAGAGGTCCAGGTGTTATTTTGTGCAAAGAAGTGCATTATTGGCTATTTCCCCTACCATAAGCCCTCAATGAATTGCATTGAATTGCATTGAATTGAATGGGGCTTGTGTTGTGCTAATTAGCTCAAAAATCTATTTGTATATATCCTCTCTTCATGATGTAAATAGTATCCCAAGCGGCACACTTTACTACTTATTTAGATGGAAATAAGCGAATTAGCACAACAACCCAACCCCCCCCATTGAGGGCTTATGGTAGGAGAAATAGCCAATAATGCACTTTTGCACAAAATAACACCTGGACCTCTTTGGTGGGGTGACGTAACAACTACAAAAAAAGGTAAGAAAGACTTCTAGTATGGAATTCTCCTTTAAAATGCTTTACCAATTTCTATTTTATCATTGTGTGCAATGCCATTGTGTGGCTTCCATAAAAAAATAGATTATTAAAGAATTGTATTGTATTGACAATTGACATTGACATACACTTAGAGCTTGTCAACGTGTCAGTTGTCAGCAAGGTGCCTAGTTTCCTATTCTGGGTCAAACGAGTACATAGTAAACCTCTCCATCAAACAGGGACAGGTCCCCCAAGATTTCAAACTGGCCAAAGTAACCCCCTTGCACAAGAAAGGGAGTAAATTAGACCCCGGCAACTACCGCCCTATTTCTATTCTTAGTTCCATCTCGAAAGTGATGGAAAAAATAGTCTATGAACAGGTTGAAAAGTATCTTGCCACTAATAAATTATTGTACGAGTTCCAATCTGGCTTCAGAACATCCCACTCCACTGACACATGCCTTCTCTATTTGAGCGACCACATCAAACAAGAGGTGGACGCTGGCAAATACTGCGGCATGGTCATGCTGGACCTCCAAAAGGCTTTTGACACCGTGAACCACTCCATACTGGTTAACAAGCTAAAAGCAATTGGTTTCGATAGCACATCAGTGAGCTGGATGCAATCCTACCTGGAGGGGAGAGAACAGATGGTGGAAGTGAACGGAACACTGTCCCCCCCCCTCCCAGTGAGCTGTGGCGTTCCACAAGGAAGCATACTAGGACCTCTACTGTTCCTAATATATGTAAACGACATGACTTCAGCTTGTGACTGCAACTTGTTCCTGTTCGCAGATGACTCAGCACTGCTGGTCTCGGACAGGGACAAACTGCAGGTTGAAAATGCCCTCAGCTCTGAACTCGGTAGAATCTGCACCTGGCTCGCTGATAACAAACTATCTTTACACCTGGAAAAAACTGAATCCATTCTCTTTGGCTCTATTAGTAATCTCAGCAAGGCAAATGGCTTCTCGGTTAGAGTGGGTGACAATGTTATCACACGTAAAGATGAAATTACCTACCTAGGTTCCATCCTGGAGGCTAATCTTTCCAGTGATAAAATGGCCACCAACGTAATCAAAAAAGTCAACCATAGAACAAGATTCCTCTACAGGATCTCCTCACTGGTCAACAAAAACACCTTGAAGACCTTAACAGGAGCCCTTGTACAGGGTTTCTTTGACTATGCATGCACCTCCTGGTACCACAGCACCTCAAAGGCCCTTAAAACCAGGCTCCAGACTTCCCAAAACAAACTGGTCAGGCTCCTACTTGATCTAGCCCCCCGAACCCACCTCACCCCTGCCCACTTCGACAGGCTGGAATGGCTTAGGGTCGACGACAGAGTACAGCATCTTGCAATGGGTCTGGTCCACAAGATTCGATACACCACCAAGATACCCATGTACCTGTCTAGATACTTCCTTAATGTTAACGAAGTCCACACCCACAACACCAGAGGGAGTGCAACGAACCATGTACAACCCAGATTCGGCACAAACAAGGGACTAAATTCTTTTCGCTCCTATGCCACCAAAATGTGGAACACCCTACCAACTGTCATTAAGACATGCGAATCCCTTGACTCCTTCAAAACCGCTCTCAAAGGGCACCTACGGATGGCTGCAATTCGAAACTGGCCCCCGTAAAATCTGAATCCCCCCCCACCGCCCCCCCCTTTTTCCCCTCACTGTATATATTTCTTTTCCCTTTTTACCTCCTTTATGATGAATTCCTGTTCTGTCTATAGAAGTGTCTATTTGTACGTCTCTAAATGTTTTGATGATTTGAACATGGTGGACCCTATTGGAAACAAGTGTAATGCTTAATTGGGTCGTCCACTCACAGTTAACAGCCTTTGTATTGAGTTTGTGCTTGAAATGTACTGTAATTCTGCAAACTGTTAATAAATTCTTCAATCAATCAATCAATAGTAAAAAATACAAGTGATTTTGTAGATCTGCTACTGTATTTTCGGCAAAGAGATTTAGTGAAGAGGGGGAAAAAAATGAGGCACAGAGAGTTCTCCAACAACGTGTTGTGAAATTGTAATATGCAGAAGTACAGATCTTGGAAATTATTTTGGAAACATAAAAAAAATGATTGTTTCCAAAAATCGATTTATTTTATTAAAATCGCTTATTTGTCAATTAATCAATTACTTTGATTAACTGACTCACCCCTATACTCCTTATTGGCCCCTGGTTTGAAAATTGTACACACTACAGTCAGTGAAATGTCTACAGTTTACTCTAGACGTGTGTGTGTGTATTGGTGTCTGGTGACACTCTGGAGTCACTGGCAGGCCTTTACTGTTGATGGCTGCTGATTCAACATCTTGGCTTCAGCGTCTCACGGGGAAGGGAAACACATCATCCCCTCTCTGATGCATGCTTCCAAAGCTCCTGACTCCTTCCTTCATAGAGAATTTTATGTACCAGTAGTACACTACGATATCAAAGCGTATGCTTGAATTAAATATAACTGCCGCCAAAGACAACGCTGAGTTTTTTACACTGCTTTTAGTCACTAGTACTACTACACTGCTGCAGTGAAATCCTTTTTATTCCAAACTTTCTTCAACTGTGCGAAATTGAAATTAGAGTTGCCCTGATACCATTTTTTTCAGACCGAGTATGAGTACAAGTACTTCATTTTTAGTACTCGCCGATACAGAGTACCGATACGAGTACTTTATTTTGTAACAACTTATTTTACCCCCCCTTTTCTCATAGATGCAAATGGATCTCCGATCTACACTTGTCACTGTGTCAGTTGTCATTTATGCTTGTTTTTGGTGATTTGCTGCAGTGTTGGGTCAGACTTGCTCCCGTTGCATTCGTTCAGCCTATAGTGTCAATTGGATGTTTTGGTACCCGGGTCAAAGTATCGGGGCCGGTACCGAGTACTTGAGGGTGGTATCTGGCTATCTGCCCGAGTAACCAATACCCATATCGGTATCGGAACAACTCTAATTTGAAATAACACATGAAACACACAAACACAAATAACAAGTGAGTGATTTGAATCCGTTGTTGTGTTACGTTTACGGATATAAATAAACTCTGACAGGGTGATGATGCAGGTGTCCTGCATCACCCCGAAGGGGTAGATTATACAAAGTTAGTAAAGAAATCAGCAATTTGACACAAAGTAATAAAAACTTAACATTTTATTAATAAAAAAAAAAGCTATCATTGCTTTTGCAAAAACAGCTATTCGATTCTATGGTTATAATAATTCTATGGTTACAACATATACGGCGCCGCTGAAGGATTCTCAAGATTAGCCTGCTTTAGCTCACGTTCAACTTAAGCAGGACCAACGCAAAGCTGTATGTTATCCTGCATATTTACACGTCTACTCGGTACTTACAGACGGCATGATCAGCTTACACATTTCCACTTCCATTTGCAGCGACAAACGGAGGCAGAGCAGTGCTCTGCTTATAGCAAGACAAAACAGACTGCAGTGAACGCAGTCATTGACAAATTAGAAGCAAGCATCCAACCAAACCGTGTAATATAAATATGTATTATGTGTAGTATGTATCAAACTCTGTAACTATGTGTGTGTGTATATATATATATATATATATATATATAAATAGGCTAAATAGTGCATGCCAGTAAATTGGCTGCAGTAATGGTGCGTGGTATTAAAGTGAACAATGCAGTGTTCTGTAATATCTACTGTAGTGTAGGGTCAGGTATGTCAGCATAGTATGAGGGGGGAGGGAGAGTGTGTTGTTTTAAACATGGATTCTATGATTCCCGCTGCTTCCGCACAGGTTTTTTGACGACTGAAAACACCCACCGTTGTGTTAAGTGCAAACTCAGCATTTGTGTCGAAGCTTAAAGGTTTCATGAGATTTTATTTTATTATTATTTTTTTAGGTTTTATGACCTTAATTACACCCCAAAAACCTGAACTTTGAACATTCAGTGGATTCTCTGTGGTCTGGAGTTTTCTCTGGGGTTTGGAAGCCTTTTGAGCTGCAAATTTGAAAACAGGCAAAACGGTGACATCTGCTGGCAAATTCCATTGACATAATATGGGATTTGCAAACAAAGCCCTCGATTATAGGGAATAAAACAATTCCGTCAATTCCGTCAACGGTAGCTTTGGATTAATTAATTCAATCCGTCAATTCCGTCAACGGTCGTTCAAGGGTTAAAAGCTCAGGTTTAAAAAAAATAAATAAAAAAATACGAAAACCTTTTTTTTTATTATGTCACAATACCTTTAAAACCAAACTATTCTCCTTGCCGCCTCAGGTTAACGGTTGACATCCTGGTCCTGCCTGCGCTGCCTCGGACAGTATCCCTGACTAAAAGTGTTCCTTGCTGGCCCGTTTCCCTGCCAGCCCCCCCTGGAACAGCTGGGTGCCATGTGCCAGGGCTCCCCCTCTGCCTGTGTGGACTGTGGACCATAGGTGTGCCCCAGGGCTCCCCCTCTCTCTGCCTGTGTGGACTGTGGACCATAGGTGTGCCCAGGGCTCCCCCTCTCTCTGCCTGTGTGGACTGTGGACCATAGGTGTGCCCAGGGCTCCCCCTCTCTCTGCCTGTGTGGACTGTGGACCATAGGTGTGCCCAGGGCTCCCCCTCTCTCTGCCTGTGTGGACTGTGGACCTTAAAGGTGTACCAGGGCTCCCCCTCTCTCTGCCTGTGTGGACTGTGGACCTTAAAGGTGTACCAGGGCTCCCCCTCTCTCTGCCTGTGTGGACTGTGGACCTTAAAGGTGTACCAGGGCTCCCCCTCTCTCTGCCTGTGTGGACTGTGGACCTTAAAGGTGTACCAGGGCTCCCCCTCCTCTGCCTGTGTGGACTGTGGACCTTAAAGGCGTACCAGGGCTCCCCCTCTGCCTGTGTGGACTGTGGACCATAAGCCAGTATGACGCTGGAGTGCCAGCGCTGACAAGAACATGTCCAGGTGAGAGACGCCTTTTATTTTATTTATAGCTCCTGACTGTCTCACTGGCTGTTTGGCTGTGTGTTGACCCCCCCCCCCTCTCTCTCTTCTCTCTCTCTCTCTCTCTCTCTCTCTCTCTCTCTCTCTCTCTCTCTCATTCTCTCTCCAGTGATGCAAATAGGTTTTCTATTTAATGAGTCCCGGGATGCAGGGATGGTCTTTTAGATGAGTCCCACTTCAACAACGTTAGGAGTCATATTTAGCTTCTTTTTTTTTTCTTTTTTTTTATTTTTACAAATTGCAGCATTTAACTCCCATTTCATAACATGGTTATGAAGTGGTTATATTCATGTAGAAAACAGAAGAAGAAATTATTATAACTAAAGTTTTTTTTGTTTGTTTTTTACTGTACATGCTGAGTACAGTAGTGCATCCTGCGGATGCAGAGGTCGTTGTTTTATTGCGTCCCCTTAACTATAAACTGTGTTTTGGGATGCAAAATGCACCCTATTTTTTTCAACCCATTTTGGGCGGGAACCCCTTTTGGTGTTTTAACTAAGCATTATGTTATACTTTAGCTATTGAAAAATAGCAGATCTACAAGCTCATAGCGCGCCACCGAGTGGCGCGCTACGAGCTTGTAGGTCTGCTATTTTTGAAAAATCGTAAAAATGCGGCACAAATCTTTGAATATATATTCTTTCAGAGCAAACGTTTTTTTTTTTTTTTCGACGTCAGGCCTGAATGGGCAGGAACCCCTTTTGGTGTTTTAACTAAGCATTATGTTATACTTTAGCTATTGAAAAATAGCAGATCTACAAGCTCTACGATCTACAATCTACTTGTAGGTCTGCTATTTTTGAAAAATCGTAAAAATGCGGCACAAATCTTTGAATATATATTCTTTCAGAGCGAACGTTTTTTTCGACGTCAGGCCTGAATGGGTTAATCTATGCTCTCTCTCTCTCTCCCTCTCCCTCTCTCTCTCTCTCTCTGCCTGGTTGGCATACAATCAGCCATACCGCATCAATCACCTGTGTGATTTGAACCTACTTCTAGGGTAACCTACTTCTTCTGGCTTCACACCCTGAGCTGGGAATTGTGACGGTAGTGGTGGTGTTTTTGCTTTACATATTATTGGAGGCATTGTTGGATGGAGGGGAACGGAATACTACTGTCACTACTAGTGAGGAAGGAAGGACACAGTAACAGCACAGCGACCATCAATTTCCAGATTCGCACAGTGGTTAGAGAGATGGGGGGGGGGGGGGGATAATAATATACATAATGTTCCACTGAGACTACAGTACGGTATGCGACAAAATGTGACCACTCATGGAACGCATTTTGGACACCGTTTACGTCTAAATTGCTTTCAGTTTTGTCATTGACCCTAACCCCCTTTTTGAAACTAGCTCCTCGCCACTCGCCCTACACACTTCCACTCGGTTTGAGCATAGATATATAAATAATAGAGACGGCACCAGAATCCCCCTACCATCCACTTGCATTGCATTGCGTCTCGGTTATTTATATATCTATGCTCAAACCGAGTGGAAGTGTGTAGGGCGAGTGGCGAGGAGCTAGTTTCAAAAAGGGCCCCCAGGTGTTCACATTTATACTGCCATTACTTGATGTTGCCAACGTGAAGCGAGGGAACGCAGGCGTTTGTTGCCTGGATCAACATGGGTCTCCTCCAGGTCTGTTGAAGAGGGGGCGCAACAACGCAAGCGTTTGTTGCCTGGATCAACACAGGTCTCCTCCAGGTCTGTTGAAGAGGGGGGCGCAACAACGCAAGCGTAAAAAAAAAAAAAGCTAAGCAGAATCCAGGTCTGGTGAGTCGCGGGGGCGTGTGCGCGTAACGAGCACGCCGCGCGCAACAAATGCACGGGACCGCGCTCACGTAAATACGCTTGCGTTGTCGCACCGCGACTTCTACCGAGCAAAAACGCAGGTCTCATTGAAAATGAAAATGAACCCGTTTGCAAGGCCCTTTAAAACACATTTTGTGCCCAAGACGTCTGTGGACGTCTTTGGTATTGCAGAGCCCAAGACGTCTGTGGACGTCTTTGAAAAAAAAATATATATTTTTTTTAATTTTATTTTTATTTTTATTAAAAAAAATCAAAACAATGATTCTTTTTTTTTTTAAATAAGTGGTGCCAAAGTTTGTGTTTTCGCCATTGAGAATGCATTTGGCGTTTAAATTAAATAACTCAGAAACTATAAAACATTTCAAAGTAAAAAGTTCCAGCATGTGTCTCCACAGTCAGCTGAATTATAAAAAATGTGAATGGATTTTCTAGGTGAAAGTGATTTTTGGGCAGTTTTGCGTGGGCTCTCAATGTGTTTTAAGTCACACAATCTCACGTGTGTTAAGCTCTCTGTTTATCTAAGGTTTCAGCTCTGATGCCAGCCACGAGTTGAGAGATCGGCCAAGACGGGGACTCTCGCATTCCACAAATCCTGATTTTCCACAAGCTAGTTTGCCGCTCGTGCCCTGAAACAGTATACGACCAGCATCTGTATTTCCATGAAAAGTGCAATTTTAGCCAGCAACAGCTTTAGATATTGACATTTCCGACGCAAAAGCGAGAATAGAACTTAGAGACTTCCACCACGTTTAATGTTTTTCAAAGTTGTCCGGAATGAGCTTGTAGATTGGTAATTTCTTTTTGCAATACGACAGCCACAGTACACAGTATAAAACAAGGCTTAAAGGGGCATTCCACTCATTTTCAACATTTTACTATGTCATTAATATACCTTAGACTCCCGCTTCGAATGGGATCAGTGTATTGAAACGGGGAAAATCAGGTGCAATCAGGCCTTTCAATAGACTGAGTAGACGTCTACCCGTCTACTCAGGTGCTCAGTAGGTTGATTCCTTCCGATTGTGTCGGTTGATCTGTGCAGTTTAATGCATCGCATGCAGCTACTGGAGCTCAGTAGGTGATCATTCCTTTCAATGCAGCCGTAACATCGAACATGCACTGCTCCCGTGCTTGCGGTTATGTTTAGGTTAGGATTAGAGATGCACTGCTCCCGTGCTTGCGGTTATGTTTAGGTTAGGATTAGAGATAGGGATAGTAATTTCGGAACAAGGAACCTTCTGACTAACGACACGGCACCGCTCCAGTAGCTGCATGCGATGCATTAAACTGCACAGATCAACCGACACAATCGGAAGGAATCAACCTACTGAGCACCTGAGTAGACGGGTAGACGTCTACTCAGTCTATTGAAAGGCCTGATTGCACCTGATTTTCCCCGTTTCAATACACTGATCCCAATCGAAGCGGGTGCCTTAGAGCTGTTGTGTGGAAATAATAAAAAAGTCCCCCCCATTCTGTGTTTCCTAGAACTGGAGGTCTGAACAAAATCATTAACATGGTGAATCACATCTTGATGATGTCATCAAGATGTGTTTCACCATGTTAATGATTTTTTTGTTAATGATTTTTCTAGGAAACACAGAACAGATGGACTTTTTTATTATTTCCACACAACAGCTCTAAGGTATAATTTTATTAATGACATAGTAAAATGTCGAAAATGAGTGGTATTCCCCTTTAAGTGGTTAAATTCCCAACCTGGGCATCACCATCAGACACCGTCAGGAAATGCTGTCTGCGCTCCTAAAATGAGAATGATTATCATTCACTGTTTCCCCAGCTGCCACTCTAACCTCGGTGATTAGCAACTGGCCGTGTGACACTAGGGCATTAAGCAACTAGTCGACTAGTTTACTACACTAGTCGACCTTGCTGGTACTAGTTGACTAGTTGATAAGAAGAAAAAAAGAAAAAAAGTTTTTTTTCCCGATTGTGTAGGCAGGGCTCCAGACTAACTTTTTCACAGGTAGCACTGGTGCCACCTACCTTTTCATTTGGTAGCGCCACCATAAATTAGGTAGCACCATTTTTTTCTTTGTATAGCGTGGTATTAATACATGATCTTATCATGCCCCCACATCGGGCGCCATTTATTTATGTAGTGGTTTCCACCATTAAAGGTTTGAATCATAAAACCCCCTACAAAGGTCACTGTGTAAAAAACAGCAACCTACCTGGTTATACTTCAAAACACTGTAGATGGTTTCAACCCAACCCAAAGTCACTCAGTCAATAAAGGCAATACCTATTTATATTCCACACACAGAAAGTCAGTTTAAGGTTTTGAGTTGAAAATTAAATTCAGTCCAAACCTTTGGGATTAATAAAGTGACAATTTGTACAATATCTCCATTACCATTATCCAAATGAATTCCTTATTATAATATTTTTACATTTTGGAAAAAATATTTTGCAATGTGAAATGCCACCGAATTCTTAATCATTTTCCTTGTCTTCATGGGCCAACTTGTGAAAGCTGCATGCTTTTATTGTGAAGGCAAAAGTTTCTGAATGCTCTCAGAGCCTACATATCTCAGAGCCTACATAAGCTCACAACGCGTCGCGTCCGCGACGCGTTGTGAGCTTGTAGATCAGCTATTTTCAGCACGGAACACTTTGTACGACGAAGAATAAATCAGGCGTCAGTGCTCTTCACTCACTGGGAGGGAGATTAATGTCTTTTGTTGGCCGATCATCATGTATGGACACATAGGCTACCTCCTCGATGCAAACATAACAAGCTTTGGAAGCTATTTTTCGTGGCACATGTTCACATCAAACAACAAGTTTACCTCCTCACTCAGTGTTTGGGTCGGGAGTCGGCTGTCTGTGTAGATCATGACTGATCATCATGCAGTTAGATATGCGCGCTGCGCGCTCCAGTGAAATTGTACAGCTGAGAAAGATTAGTTAATTTGTGTCGGATAAGCTGCGTTCAGACCTGAATATATATTCGCCTCGGTTCGTCCAGTTTGTACCGCGGCAGGTCGCGCCGTGCCCGTTTGCGCAATTCTCGTCTTTGCATTGACTTTGTATGTAATCGCGCCGCTCTGACCATCCAAGTCTGAAGGGCTTATTGGTGGGTTTTTGTGAACGATCGTTCTTTGAACACTGGGCGTCAGGCGAACGTCCAATGTTTTTATCAATGGAACGGGCAAGCACTGCGGGATGTTCCCCCCCCCCCCCACTCATCCTTCCAGCAAGTCGCACCCGTGCGACCTCATTATATTTTAACTCGCACTTTACTCAAATTAAGTATCATATGCGACCTATTAAGTCGCACGCTGGAGCCCTGTGTGTAGGCCTCAAGATCAGGTAGATTATAGTTATAGTCACCATGTACACAGTTTTTCAATGTACAAATATTTATAAAAAAGAAAAAAGTTTATTTTTTTAATTTATTTTATTTTTTACATAATAGGTAGTTAAACTAGGCAACTAGTCAACTAGTAAAAATTACTAGAAGTGAATGCCCTATGTGACACCTGGGCCTAGACACGTTTGGCTTTATTGCATAAACACCCGTAACTTCCCCATAAGTCCACCGCACGATGATTCTCTGTGGTCGTTGTGGTCAGATCCCCCTTTGACTCAAGGAAGCTTAGAGAAGGAAGTGTCATGGTCACGTGACTGTGCAGTGTTCAGAAACGTACTTTTTGCTCTTTAGATACCTCCTATAAAATTACACAGTGTACACATCGAAAAGAAACGCAGCAGACAACAATGTGTTAATACATGTCTTCTGTTATTTGCCAGAAGCGATTACTTTACAAAAGATCTCAGTCATTCATAAGTAGTGTTTGTTCATGAGCTGGTCACAGAGCTCTCATTGACTCCAGTGCATTCTGCCGAACGTCCGGGTGCACTGCAGTTTGGCTCCCATGGTGCGACGAATCTGTGACCTTACCTCCATTTCATATACCTTGCCTTGACCTACTGTTTAGAAGCCCTGTCGAGGTCAGCACATCGCGACTGGGGGAAAGGAGGAGCCTCTTAACGCACTGAGGTGCCTTAGCGTGGCACTTAAGTGTTCAAAGGTCATGACGAGGCACTAGTACGAGGAAGGCTGTTTCACCACAGCCGCAGGTTTCCTTATTGTCGTTGGAGGCTAGCCAGGCACTGTATGTGCCTTCAAGTATGCTACCGGTGTCTAACTTTAACCCATTTAGACCTGAGGACGATTCTACAAATGCCTTCTACAGTTTTCTGAAAAACCTCATGTTTCTATGTCAGTGGTGCTCAAACATTTTCATATCAAGGACCCCCAAATATATATGTAATTGGCCACCGACCCCCATCAGAAAATATGTTGTTCCAGGGACCCTCCCAGTAGCAAAGATTTGAGTTACAAATGTTCACTTGAGTCTGAAATAATATATATTCAAAGGTTTGCGCCACATTTTCACGATTTTTCAAAAAATAGCAGATCTACAAGCTCGTAGCGCGGCACTCGGTGCCGCGCTATGAGCTTGTAGATATGCTATTTTTCAATAGCTAAAGTATAACGTAATGCTTGAAACACCAAAAGGGGTTCCCTTCCCGCCCAGAATGGGTTAAGCTCAGGTTAGGTACATGTAGTAGAAACCGGGCCAGTTGCTTGGGATGTTAAAACTATCTCAAGAGACAAAAGTGCTTTCAGTGTTATGTCTGACTTTGTTTGAGGTGAGTAGAGATGAAAACGAATGCTGTTCTGGAGACGGTTGTACTGTTTCACAACCTTAAAGATTGAGTCTCTCTCTACCTTTCTCCATTTCTGTTAGTCATTAAGCCAGCAGGGCCATAAAGTGAATTAACCATTAGTTTTGAGGTTATAGCAGGCGTGTCTACTCTCTACACACGCTTGGAGTAGCAATGGCGTTCTTTTTTTTTCTGTCAAGGAATCTTCATCTTGTGTGATATATTTCATTTTTGACCTGTTAATCCATTTTGGGCGGGAAGCCCTTTTGGTGTTTAAAGCATTGTTTTATGCTTTAGCTATTGAAAAAATAGCAGATCTACAAGCTCATAGCACGCCACCGAGTGGCACGCTACGAGCTTGTAGGTCTGCTATTTTGGAAAAGTCGTGAAAATGTGGTGCAAATATTTGAATAAATACATTTTCATTTTTAACTAAAATATTGGCTTCTGGGGGTGGTCCCTGGAACTACATATTTTGAGATGGGGGGGACATGAAAAAGGTTGAGCACCGACCACTGACAGAGGCTTTTCAGAAAAATGTTAGGATTTAGAAGCCTTTTTTTTAAATGGACCTCAGTCCAAAATGGGTTAACCTAATTTGGGGGCGGGAACCCCTTTTGGTGTTTTAAACATTATGTTATAATTTAGCTATTGAAAAATAGCAGATCTACAAGCTCATAGCGCGCCACCGAGTGGCGCGCTACGAGGTTGTAGGTCTGCTATTTTTGAAAAATCGTGAACATTTATTTCAGAAAACTGGAGGATTTAGAATCATTTTATTTTAAATGTTGACGTCAGGCCTAAATGGGTTAAATATCTTGTGCAGTAGAAAAACCTGGTGCTGTTTTTGGTAGTCGCTGTAGCTGTATTGCACCAATGACTTTGTGACGATGACGATGAATTAATTTGGAGAGTTCTCAATCTAGCCTATATCTCGGTTGTTGAAAACCCCTCCCTGGTCTCTCAGCGTGGCGGTAAAGAGGAGACTGTCTGTCCTGAAGAGGCTGCCAGACCTTCAGCTATAAATAAATACACTAGACACACACAGCAGTGACCAGTGC